>NC_090054.1:21438282-21480782 GCF_038355195.1 Osmerus mordax | reverse complement strand
TCCAGAGTGAGTGGAGGGGGATCGATACGTCTAGAGATCAATAAGCTTATTAGAGCTGCAGGAGAACAAAGCCGATTAGCCCAGTCTCTCCAGCCGTCTGGTGTCCCCTCCCTCCCTCCCTTCCTTCCTTCCTTCCTTCCTTCCTTCCTTCCTTCCTTCCTTCCTTCCTTCCCTCCCTCCCCTTGGGTTGCCAGTACAGACAGGGTGGGGGTCACAAGGTCAGACTAACCTTTTAACCTGTCATAGCCCAGTAGATAGACGGACCTGGAACCCCTGACCTCCTCAGGTGATATGATTAATACTCGAGCTTCGGGGAGGCATCGATTCACTGCCCCGTGGAGGAAAGATCCCTTCTGCATCTCCTAGCCATGCAGAACTCCCCTGAATCATTGATCTTTCATTATTTTCGCTTCCCATTAAAAAACCCAAAAGGTTTAGCTGTATAGATCAGTTGGATTACGTTGCTGGAACAGAGAATGGCTTTAGGATTACTCTTCTGCTTCGGCACACAAAAAAGCACTTTAGTAAAACGTATTGTTTCCTGTGTCAGGGGTTTTAAAGAGACGGTGAGCTTGTTAGCGACAGCAGATGGCTCTGGTGGTCAGGTGATGTTGGCGGTGTGGAGAGTAGAGCTGGGGGGTGGGAACTGACGAGGGTGTCTCTGCTAGTCAAAGGGAGCAGTGTTCTCTGGTCAAAAGCCTTGGTATGAATGGAGGGTTGAGGGCTGGGGGGGCAGAGATGGGAGGAGGATGGGGGGTAGAGAGATGGGACCGGCGCAAAGCTGAAGGTCGTTTCGTAACCCTTCTCACCTGGGACCTCGTCTGAAAACCAGAGAGACACAAGGGACTTTGTGAATCACGTCTCTTTACTGGCTACAAGACTGCACACACGGAGGCAGTGAAAGAGGGTTATTCATGAGGGCTTCATACTTCCTGTCAGAGCAGAGCTGCCATGAACTGTCAATCACTGACCGGCTCGGCCCAGCAGTCTGACTGGGACACGGAGCCTGACTCAATGGAGTCATTTGATTAGCTCACATCAAACAAACCCATTGATGAAAGAAACCATGATGCTTTGAAGCATCAGAGCTGCACTAATCCCTAAACTGTAGTTGAGTTTACTGTACACGGCGTGTTTACAGTATCGTGAGGCTGAGAGAGATGGGGCTTGGGCCCCCCAGTCCATCCATCGAAACAATAACAAGTAACGTGATCGGGAACTCTCCTTGACATGCAGGGAGGAAAACCACCACCCTGTCTCATATGGAACAGCTTGGAAGCACGAACGAGCCCCTCTTGTAAGCCGGGCCTTGTGTTTGCGATCCCTGTCCTGTGAATGCAAGGCCCCCTTCTCTGCCCTGTCAGTTTACATCCTGAAACCTAGTAAGGGGTGAATGTGTGTGTGTGGAGCTGTGTGGGTTAGGAGGGGATGGGGGGCTGTCCAGGGCAGCTTTGACCCCACACAAAGACCACCTTTGATGGGGAGCCCTGTGGTGAAGAGGGGGTGAGAGAGGAGCAGGAACCAGGGGAGTATCTGATGACTGTGGAGCTGCCACTGTGCTCCTCAGTCTGTACACCCTGGCCTTCACCCAGAGCCCTGGGATCCCAACCCGCTCTCCCGCGCCCACTCCCCACAGAGCAGACCCACACCCTGAGATACGGACGACCTTGGCGACGTTCACTTTAACAGGAACTAGGAAGTTTGTTTTCAAATGTGGGTGGGACATAGTTTGGACAGAACTGAGGACGAGGCCTTTACATATCATTTTCTTCTTAAAAAGTGTGTGTGTGTGTGGGGGGGGGGGGGTTCACAAAATAGATGGGACATGTACCTCCCATGTATAATGAAACTTACCACCCTGACATGAACACTATTTTAAACGTGTAATTTCCAATGGTCTCTCTTTAGCGAGTTAGGGTTGTTGCAGCCGTGGGGGTGAAGTTGTGTTGTTCCGTTGTTTGTGGAGGATCATTTGAAGCCCAGACTCTGTGTGTTGGCTCAGAGTTTATTTGCAGCTGCTGTTACTGGAATCGGATCCCTGGAGTGATCTGGATTCAGCTGATCCAATTAAACGCTCTGAATAATTGATCTGACAGCGAAACCAAGCCCTGTCACATGGGAGCGGTGACATCACCGTTTAAGGGGAAACTGAATTGGGCTGCGGCCGGATCGCCCCAGGTCGTTTGTCCCACAGTCAGCCCCGGTGTATCTGATGACTGCAGCTAGAGGACACAGAGCAGACAGAGTTGCTAATTTAGCGACTTAGTCGCTAGGCTTAGCGACTTTTCACTTTCACTAGCGAATGGTATCTAGCGGCAAATCTGTCAATCTCCGTTTTCGTTATTAAAGAGCAGCAAAATAACTTCTGACTGATTTATGTATGACGTCACAATTGCCTTTTTCAGTGTTCTAGCGTACCCAATGTTAGGCTAGGTTAAGGTTAAGGTTAGGTTTAGGGTAGCTTAAGGTCAGGGTTAGCTTAAGGCTAGAGTTAGGTTAGCTTAGGGTTAGCTTAAGGTTAGGGTTAGGTTAGCTTAAGGTTAGGGTTAGGTTAGCTTAGGGAAGTAGGCTCTGTAAGATCTGTACTTATGTGTTGCAGGGCAACTAACCTTTCCTCAATGTCTCAGTACCATCCCGAAGTGCAAAATCTTAAACTAAACTTGACTTGTCCCGAAATGTGAATTTTGACATTCTGACATGGGTCTATTTGCAACACTATTTAAGTAATAAATACAGTTGTGGGGCTCAAATCAATGTCTGAATTTCAATGTGAATACATACACAATAGAATTCACACATTTCTTGCTTGTTTCATGGTGGGGATAACACCATTCTTGATGTGGCTGTAGTGAAAAAGTTTCTAAAGGTTTTAAAAATGTTTTGAAAAAAAGTTTCTAAAGCTTTGAAAACAAGATTGAGATTATTTGTATTTTTTTGTGTTTTCCGAAAAAGTGTTGATTTTTTTTTTTTTTTTTTTTTTTAAGTTTTGAAAGGTTGAAAATATATTTGCGATTTATAAAAAAAAAATTGGTTTGCATCATTGATGAGTACTTGATGAAGACTCTAAACTCTACTGTACTCTACTGTACTCTATTGTACTCTGCTATGCTTTAATCTACTCTGTTTTAGGCTTCTCTGTTCTCCTCTCCTTTCACTCTGTGTGAAAAAAAGCATTAAAAAAAAGTTTCAAAACATATTTTCAAAAAGGTTGGAAAATGTAAAAAAAAAAACGTTTTTAATATATATTATAATATATTTGCGATAAAAAAAAAAAAATAGGTTTGCATATCATTGATGACGTTCACAACACACCACTAAGTAGCTTTCTGTGTCAGGCACCGTATTTGGAGGCAAACGCAGACGTAAATACAATTGCTGGTCCCAAAATCTCCCAGTGTTTGTGTAAGGGGAAGCACAAGCAAAGGGGATGGGCTGGGATCAAGGGGGCTAGGTCCTGCGGTTGGGCTGCGTAGCGTGCCAGAGAAGGGAGACAACCTGATTAAACAAAACTTGCATGTGAACCAGATGGACTCGGCACGGGGCAATTATCTTCCTGGCCGTGAAATAAGGTGTAAATAGAAGCCATCTTTGACCCTGGCCTTGGAGGAAGCTCAGACTGCAGCGTCTAACGAATCCCCTCTGGAAAGAGCTGCTCTTGCCCCCTTTTCTCAGCACCTCAAGCAGGTCTGTGGAGGAACAGGACGCCGGTGAGTGGCCACATCTTGTCTGCGTTAGGCCCAAGCCCCTGGGCCCGGCTTGGGCTGCCCTGTCTCCTCGCACCCCCTGGTTCTCAGGGAGGGAGGGGTCCTGCCGTCAGCTCCCTGCCTGGACGGACGCTCAAACCCAGGCCTTCCAGAGACAGCGTCCCAGATGAGCTCACCCCCGACCGCCTCACCGCACACTGTTCCAGCGCCGGCGTGGTGCTGCGTGTGTCATGGCCAGGGTTTGTTCACGAGGGCCTGTGAGTCCGCAGGGGCTCGTTAGCCTCGGTCCAGAGTCTGACTTGAGACGTGACTACATGTGGCCACAGGTGTGGAGAGTCCCAGGTCACTTACACTTCTCCTCTCTCTCTCTCTCTCTCTCTCTCGCTCGCTCTCGCTCTCTCTTGCTCTCTCTCTCTTGCTCTCTCTCTCTCTTGCTCGCTCGCTCTCTCTCTCTCTCTCTCTCTCTCTCTCTCTGTTTGGGTCTCTGAGTCGCTGTCTCTCTCTCCTACTGTCTCTATTTGTGTACTTTGTTAAAAGACAAAACAAATGTTCTAACCTCAGCAGTTCACATCAAGAAGAAGAACTTAGATGCAATATATTGTGAGAGATCCGGGCAGCAGAATTCAGATATTCAAGCTCAACAACGCTTTGTTTACACTATGAAAACACAAGGTGTCCTGTGTGAACAGCTTCCTGTAATGACTGACATCAATCTACTGGAAGTGTGAGGATCAACCTGATTCATCATGTCTTTCAAGGTAACCGTACCGTGTAACCTGATGTGACTGTATTCCAGAAAGCTGGTGAAGGGACTCACTGGAGCTTGATCCAGAGCCTTCAGGAGAGACGTGAGGTAATCGGGGTGAGGGCGGTGACACATGCATCCATCACCTCGGGCTGTTCTTCGCCAGAACGCCAAGCCCAGTTGGAACGTTTTCCCCCTCGTCCGAAACACAAAGGCTTTCATTGGAAGCCCGGAGCCGGAAGACCCTCCGCTGAAACCGAACCCCGCGAGCGTCGCTCTGACAGCGCGCGGACCTCCCCTGGAAAAGGTCAGGCGTTGGCACGGCAACAGCGAGCATCACCAGAATGCTAATGGTTGAGAGGCCGTCAGAGGGGACTCCACGGCAACCAGGGCTGAGGAATGTGGGGGTGGGGGCAGGGGGGGGAGGGAGGGAGGGGGAGGGCTGAATACTAACATGTTCTGTAAATGAGGTCTTAGAAAGTACCACCTTCATTCATTACTCCCTGTCTCATGTCCTTTAAACATTAACAGCTGTTAAAGCTTAACGCGAACCACAACCTACTCGACTCTCTGGACAGGGATGGTTACTATGGAAACTTGCTCGTTAACGTGATCGTTTTAATCAAAGAGTGTCTGCGGGAGGCCAGCGACCTCGCAGGTGGAGACTGCTGATGGGAACACTCTCTGAAACCTGAGGAGAGAATCTGGATCTGGAGAATCTGTGTGAAGGGTCGTTCAACCAAAGACTTTTAGGACAATGATGTCAGGAAATACCTTGCAGTCAGACCAAGTTCAAAAAGACCAAACACAAAGCTTCATTCATTAACTGGCGCTCAAACTTCCTGATTACTGAATGGCTCAACACTGGGATCAATCATTGTTCGTTTTTCAAGCTGAGATCAACATTCCTGGAGTACTTCACTCATAATTCTTATGAGCCATTCAGTTGCTTGCAGACTGGCTGTAATTTATGATCCACCGCAGTATTGATTGAAGGGATTCTCTCTCTTTGAGAACCATCCAATTATTCCACAACGATGATGTATACATTCCAGTCCCTATGTTCCACATTTCCTGTTGTGGTCATACAATGGCGGTATTGAATGATGTCAGTGCTATCTGTTTTTCAATGATAGGATTTGTATTTAATTTGCCAGTGGGGGGAAAGTGCTGTGTGCATTTCTATCCTTTCCCCAGGTAAAGGTGAGATCTGATAATGCCTTATAGTGCCACTGTTTTACAGACAGAACACAAGCAGATAGATGGAAAACAGCCCAGCCATGTCCCTCTTCAGTCTCATCCTCCAATCAGGAGCCCAGTACAACAGTGCCCCCTTGAGTAGGCTGACAAAATTACACTTTCTGATCTGCAGCGACGTCCTGAAGAGAAAATCTTAAAAGACGGTATGTTAACGTAACGAGTTCAGTTTGATCGAGTAAAGCTGTCTTCACTTTGAAAACATAGCATTGTTTGAAACTGTATATTCTCCGTACTGTAAATTATCTTAGAAAATGCTAAGTTCACTTACTTGTTGGTCTATCTTGTCAATAATGGGGTCCGAACCTTCAACATTTCGTCTCATCGCATCACATTAGGTTTTTTTGGTTCTCCCCAGACTGGGAGAAGCAGGGTGGAAGCAGGGCGGAAGCCATGTGGAAGCAGGGCGGAAGCAGGGTGGAAGCAGGGTGGAAGCAGGGCGGAAGCAGGGCGGAAGCAGGGTGGAAGCAGGGCGGAAGCAGGGCGGAAGCAGGGCGGAAGCAGGGCGGAAGCAGGGCGGAAGCAGGGCGGAAGCAGGGCGGAAGCAGGGTGGAAGCAGGATGGAAGCAGGGCGGAAGCAGGGCGGAAGCAGGGTGGAAGCCGGGTGGAAGCCATGTGGAAGCCATGTGGAAGCAGGGCGGAAGCAGGGCGGAAGCAGGGCGGAAGCAGGGCGGAAGCAGGGCGGAAGCAGGGCGGAAGCAGGGCGGAAGCAGGGCGGAAGCCATGTGGAAGCAGGGTGGAAGCAGGGTGGAAGCAGGGCGGAAGCAGGGCGGAAGCAGGGCGGAAGCAGGGCGGAAGCAGGGCGGAAGCAGGGCGGAAGCAGGGTGGAAGCCATGTGGAAGCCATGTGGAAGCAGGGCGGAAGCAGGGCGGAAGCAGGGCGGAAGCAGGGCGGAAGCAGGGCGGAAGCCATGTGGAAGCAGGGCGGAAGCAGGGTGGAAGCCATGTGGAAGCAGGGCGGAAGCAGGGCGGAAGCAGGGCGGAAGCAGGGCGGAAGCAGGGCGGAAGCCATGTGGAAGCAGGGCGGAAGCAGGGCGGAAGCAGGGCGGAAGCAGGGCGGAAGCCATGTGGAAGCAGGGCGGAAGCAGGGTGGAAGCAGGGCGGAAGCAGGGCGGAAGCAGGGCGGAAGCAGGGCGGAATCCATGTGGAAGCAGGGCGGAAGCAGGGCGGAAGCCATGTGGAAGCAGGGCGGAAGCAGGGCGGAAGCAGGGCGGAAGCAGGGTGGAAGCAGGGCGGAAGCAGGGCGGAAGCAGGGCGGAAGCAGGGCGGAAGCCATGTGGAAGCAAGGCGGAAGCCATGTGGAAGCAGGGTGGAAGCAGGGCGGAAGCAGGGTGGAAGCAGGGCGGAAGCCATGTGGAAGCAGGGTGGAAGCAGGGCGGAAGCAGGGTGGAAGCAGGGTGGAAGCAGGGTGGAAGCAGGGCGGAAGCCATGTGGAAGCAGGGTGGAAGCAGGGCGGAAGCAGGGCGGAAGCAGGGCGGAAGCAGGGCGGAAGCAGGGCGGAAGCAGGGCGGAAGCAGGGCGGAAGCAGGGCGGAAGCAGGGCGGACAGTCTGTTTTATGAGCGCCTGACCAACAGCACTTGGCTGGATTTGTCCACAATGAAAATAAATAAAAAATGGAGGGAGGGGGATTGACTCATTTGCCTGAGCGCTCTTTGCTGCCATGCAATTAGCAGTGGAACAGTGGGTACACTAAATACCCTGGTGCCACCATAGACAGAGGCCAGCTTGGCTTGTTGCTCCCAGTGGGTGTGTGTGTGTGTCCTGGCTGAACACCAAGTCATCTCCAAATCCAGCACACATTGCTCACCAGCCGGTGTTTCACCACCTTCGAATGAAACAAAGTGGCCGACTGTTCCTTATCCTCGCTGCCATGCCTGTTAGTGATGCCCCGCTCTTTCCTGCTGTCTCTTTCTCTTTTGTGCCTTTCAGGAAACGAAGAAGTAAAGATCGTGAATGATTTGAAGGTTGCCTGAATGAAAAATAAGCAGTGAAATATTGAGATGTGTAGAGGCAATGAAAGAGAGCCCATGAATACTCTCTGTTTCATTGCCTCTACACGTCTCAATGTATCACTGATTATCTTTCTTTCCCGTAACTTTAAATCCGTCACGATCCCTTTTTTCGGCGTTTCTCTGGCAGTGTTTTCTCTCGTTCCCTGAATACCGTTCAAGGTTTCAGTTAAGGCCACACACCAACGACCACCGCGCAGCTGGTTCACCTTTAATCCAGTCTGCACAATTCCAGGAGAGAAGCATCTTGGGCTGGCTGAAGCACAAACACAGATGGCTTCTTGGAGTGCAGAATCCCTTCCGACGCTTGACGGGCGTCCAGAAGGCCATTTCTGAGATGGCCCAGTAATGCCGCTAATGTGAGTTGGATGATAGTTTGATGAGCCGCGTGACAGATCTCCGTGGAGATCACCAGCTCTCTCAAAGTCCAGTATGCATTAACAAGGCAGTACAGTGAGTAGGTTAAAGAAAGATTGTGGATGAACACTTCTACATCAACATGATGTCTAAATAGTTGATTGAAGTGCATATAAATCCCAGTTTTAGATGTGACTGTTGTTACAACCTCCCCTGGGGTGTGGCCTGTGATTAAACCACGTCAATTATTTATGAATGCATCCACTCCACAAACAGAAAATGCCCAAACTTGCTCCGACATGGCAGACATGACAGACAGCTTTCCTCTCTCTCGGCAACAATGGAGATCAATACTGCTGTCTAGGTCGGCTCTCTCTTCATGAAGACTGAGGGGGGATTCTCTGACCACAGCTGAGGCTGGGGATGAGGCTGGGGCTGGGGAAGAGGCTGGGGATGAGGCTGGGGCTGGGGATGAGCACTGGAGAAGAGGCTTGGGATGAGCACTGGAGAAGAGGCTGGGGATGAGGATGAGGCTGGGGATGAGGCTGGGGATGAGCACTGGAGAAGAGGCTGGGGATGAGGATGAGCACTGGAGAAGAGGCTGGGGATGAGCACTGGAGAAGAGGCTGGGGAAGAGGCAGGGGCTGGGGATGAGGCTGAGGATGAGGCTGGGATGAGCACTGGAGAAGAGGCTGGGGAAGAGGCAGAGGCTGGGGATGAGGCTGGGGAAGAGGCAGAGGCTGGGGATGAGCACTGGAGAAGAGGCTGGGGAAGAAGCAGAGGCTGGGGATGAGGCTGAGGATGAGGCTGGGGATGAGCACTGGAGAAGAGGCTGGGGATGAGCACTGGAGAAGAGGCTGGGGAAGAGGCAGAGGCTGGGGATGAGGCTGGGGATGAGCACTGGAGAAGAGGCTGGGGAAGAGGCAGAGGCTGGGGATGAGGCTGGGGAAGAGGCAGAGGCTGGGGATGAGCACTGGAGAAGAGGCTGGGGAAGAGGCAGAGGCTGGGGATGAGGCTGGGGATGAGCACTGGAGAAGAGGTCTGTGTGCACTAAACTGAAACACACGAGCAGTGGAGCAGAACCTATAGATTGGACGTGAGTTCATGTGATTGTCTGTCGGATCCTGATTGTTCTTCCCTTGCACCTCCACACACACGGCTGAGACGACCTGAGAGCAGACAGCGAGCGACACGGACACGGTCGAGGAGATCTGATCAGAGGAGTCTGATTGGCTTGAAGGCTAACAGACAGACAGCCCTCTTTGAATGGAATCATGTGCTCAAACAAGAGATACTCTCTCACACGAGGATATATTCTATAAAATCAGTCGGTTCTACAACCTTTTGGGTTGAGAGTTGCGTTTCCTGGAATGAAAACATTGGTGACATTGGGGTGAGGGAGGGTTGGGGTGAGGGAGGGTGTGTGGGGGGGTTGGGGTGAGGGATGGTGTGTGGGGGGTTGGGGTGAGGGAGGGTTGGGGTGAGGGAGGGTGTGTGGGGGGTTGGGGTGAGGGAGGGTTGGGGTGAGGGAGGGTGTGTGGGGGGGTTGGGGTGAGGGATGGTGTGTGGGGGGTTGGGGTGAGGGAGGGTGTGTGGGGGGTTGGGGTGAGGGAGGGTGTGTGGGGGGGTTGGGGTGAGGGATGGTGTGTGGGGGGTTGGGGTGAGGGAGGGTTGGGGTGAGGGAGGGTGTGTGGGGGGTTGGGGTGAGGGAGGGTTGGGGTGAGGGAGGGTGTGTGGGGGGGTTGGGGTGAGGGATGGTGTGTGGGGGGTTGGGGTGAGGGAGGGTGTGTGGGGGGTTGGGGTGAGGGAGGGTGTGTGGGGGGGTTGGGGTGAGGGAGGGTGTGTGGGGGGGTTGGGGTGAGGGATGGTGTGTGGGGGGTTGGGGTGAGGGAGGGTTGGTGGGGGGGTTGGGGTGAGGGAGGGTGTGTGGGGGGGTTGGGGTAAGGGAGGGTTGGGGTGAGGGAGGGTGTGTGGGGGGGTTGGGGTGAGGGAGGGTGTGTGGGGGGGTTGGGGTGAGGGAGGGTGTGTGGGGGGTTGGGGTGAGGGATGGTGTGTGGGGGGTTGGGGTGAGGGAGGGTTGGTGGGGGGTTGGGGTGAGGGAGGGTGTGTGGGGGGGTTGGGGTGAGGGAGGGTGTGTGGGGGGTTGGGGTGAGGGAGGGTGTGTGGGGGGTTGGGGTGAGGGAGGGTGTGTGGGGGGTTGGGGTGAGGGAGGGTTGGGGTGAGGGAGGGTGTGTGGGGGGTTGGGGTGAGGGAGGGTGTGTGGGGGGTTGGGGTGAGGGAGGGTGTGTGGGGGGTTGGGGTGAGGGAGGGTGTGAGGGGGGTTGGGGTGAGGGAGGGTGTGTGGGGGGTTGGGGTGAGGGAGGGTTGGGGTGAGGGAGGGTGTGTGGGGGGTTGGGGTGAGGGAGGGTGTGAGGGGGGTTGGGGTGAGGGAGGGTGTGTGGGGGGTTGGGGTGAGGGAGGGTGTGAGGGGGGTTGGGGTGAGGGAGGGTGTGTGGGGGGTTGGGGTGAGGGAGGGTTGGGGTGAGGGAGGGTGTGTGGGGGGGTTGGGGTGAGGGAGGGTTGGGGTGAGGGAGGGTGTGTGGGGGGGTTGGGGTGAGGGAGGGTTGGGGTGAGGGAGGGTGTGTGGGGGGGTTGGGGTGAGGGAGGGTTGGGGTGAGGGAGGGTGTGTGGGGGGTTGGGGTGAGGGAGGGTTGGTGGGGCAGGACAGATAAAACGAATCCTAAAAAGCTCCTGTGAATAAAACAACCCAAAGGCTGTCTGTCATGCTCTCTCTTCTGGGTTTGTTCACGTCCTGGTTTCACAGGTCTTTCATCTCCCTCCCCGCCTCGCCCTGAGGAGTCTGGGTAATTACTGTAGACTCTCTGAGACTGACTATCCTCCAAACATTTGTAAACACAAAATAAATCCTGTCTGTTCAGCCTGTCTGTCGCTTCACCTCGGTATCTGGATGAATGAGGGTTTTTTCTCCTAAAACTCCCTGCTAAATCACTACAAAGCTTTCACGTACTGTACATCTCTATTTATAGACAGAGTACATCAATTGCAATGTGAAGTGATGTTGAGAAAAAAAAAACGGATTGGCTTCTTCAAAGACCCACAAGCAGCTGTTGGTCGGCTTTGATGTCTAAGGATAAGTGCTCAGAAATTGAAATGCAATCGATTTCAGTCCTTTTTCAGGTTTGCAACATCAAGATAAGCTGCATGACCTGGCTATGTAACTTAGTCCAATACCAAGCGCTTTGAATAAAAAGTCCTCTTTTTAGGATTCCAAAAATGGCAAAACCCAAATTGCAAACATGTAGTTTACTAGTGAACCGCAGTTTGAATAGACAGCAACGCCATATGGCTTCTGATGAATTCTTTCCCACAACCTCAACAACTGGCCCTCAGTATGTGGGAGGGGCTGAGGCGAGGAGCCATCACCTCATGCTCTGTTATGGAGACAAATGTCCGCAAATGAATGTCTGCGAGTGTGTAAAACAAGTGCGGAGGTCATTGTGTTTGCTGTTCTTGTATTTTCCTCTGAAGCCTTAATCCCTTCTGTTGTAGGAAGATTGAGAGAGGCCTTCCAACTGCATCTGAGACGAATCAGTCTTCATACTGAACTCTCTGAACCCCCAAGCCCAGTCGCTGCGATGCACAGCTGACACACTGATCTCGCGGCGTGGGTGTGGTTAATGAATCATCTTCACGTGCTGAATCACAGGTCTGTGTCGTCTCTTCTGTTACCTTGGAAACCCCCGGATGGCATCTTGTCTTCTGTCACTGCACGCGTGTTTTATGGAGGCGTGAAGTCACCACCTCAGACATTGTTATCTCTCAAAACAAAAACAGGACTAAACCCACAGCAGAACCCACCTCTCCTCGTTTGTTTCCTGTGAATACAAACCGTTCCACACTCCAGACGGGAGGTTGAGATTTCTGCTAAGGGTTATATAGCTTGTAAAATATTGCCTGGTGTGTTTACTGTGATTGGTATCTTGCTTTTGGAGGGTTTGAGGGGGCTGGAGGCTGACAGTGGGGATGGGTTTGCCTGTAGACAGTGTAGGCAAGCTGTCAGTTGACTGGCTTGCCAGATGCCACATTCAGCACATACTCCTAGCGAGATCGCACACTCTTCAATACACTTGTTCCCACATTCTCATGAATGAAGCTAAGTAAATGAGTAGGCTAGCTGTTCTGTGTTTAGCTGTTCTGTGTTTGCTGGTGTGCGTGTGAGGTGCAATAGGCACAGCATCACATGACACTGAACAGACGTTGGAGATCTGGTTCATTTCGAACGAGCAAATGCAAGACACAAGCCAACATCCAAACCTTCCCAGAGACCTGGACCCTGTGTCCAACATGGCAGCTGCTCTGTAGCTGAAACAAGCTCACCAACACACCTGGATGCTTCTGTTCCTCTTTCGTTTGTGTGGAGGTGGAGAGGATGGAGAGGATGCAGACCTGACATGCCAGTAGAGAACAGCTGTGGAACTGGAGACCAAGTGTTCAGGACTGATAGACTGAAAGAGAGAGACAGAAAGAAAGAGAGAAAGACTGATAGAGATAGAGAGAAAGAGAGAGACAGTGATAGACAGAGAGAGAGACTGATAGAGAAAGAGAGAGACAGTGATATACAGAGAGAGAGACTGATAGAGAAAGAGAGAGACAGTGATAGAGGCAGAGAGAAAGAGAAACAAAGAGAAGGAGACAGAGAGAGAGAAAGCTCTGCCAAAGTTTAGTCACCACTGTTAAACAAAAACAACAGACTTCTTGCCAACTATCTTGTGCATTTCTGAAGAGGCATTTCTGGATCTGAAGAGCCTACCCCCCTGTGATGGGATTTTCAAAAACAAGCCTTTTAAGAGGAAATTGTGCAATTTGGCATATATTTTTTGCAAGGATGGTGGCTTGTCTCTCATAATACTTATGTTGATGTTACGGTCAGTGTGTTAACAATTATTTCAGAGTAGAAATCATCCCCATGCCTGAGTCAGCTAAGGGGATTAGAAATCAGAATCAATATTGTCATAAGTAGTGGGGAGGGTTTCTTCTCATCAATGTCAGTGACTCTTAATGTTATGCAATATTATGCAACAGAAGTCCTAGTACTGAGAGATGTGTGTGATAGAGAGGCTCTATCATATAGTTATAATGTAGTGGGGAGAAAGGCCTTCACTGTAAAAACAGTGGAAGCCGAACGGTGTATTATCTAGTATAGAAAAAAATGATACCTCTCAATCAACCTGTGAATCCTTCACCAGTAGTGATTCTTGGAAGTCAGTTGTCTTCGGTTTATAAAGGGTAAAGAAGTAAACCGATTCTGAGGATTAATTCTCTACCCGCTGTTGAGAACAAACTCTCAAAAAGATTAAACAGTCTGCTGCTACCGCGACCCAATATCCACAAAGTAATCATTTGTTCTGGGACTCTGGGAGGACTGGCTTTCTCCACTGTTCTGTTCTTGACTGGTGACTCCATCTTGCCACAGGCCCCATGGTCCAGGGCTTTGACTGCCTCACTGCCTCACTGCCCACGCTGCTCTCTAAGGAAGTGACCTCAATTCATCCAATAACCTTGTTCACACAAGTGAGACGGAAAAGAAGGACCGAAAACACAGAGGGCCTTATCAAATATAGCCCTCTGAGGAAGAAAGAAAAAGGTTCATTAGGCCAAGTTCCTCTTGGCCTAATGTAAACTGATGTCTGGACACACGCAACTCTCTGGAGTGGATCAAGTGTTTGAGGACCCAGAGTGAGGATGCCCCAGGGGGAGGAGATCATCGAGGAGTTTTGCCAAACAGAATATTTCTCCAATGTTTAACCCTTGTGTTATCTTCGGGTCATTCTGACCCATCAGTTGTTGTGACACACTATCGTATTGCGACAACTTTACTGCATACAAAAACAAAGTGAAGCATTTTCTTTTAACCGTTGGGCTGTCTCAGACCCCCCACAAATGCAAAGGTTAAAGAAAATTATTTGTATTTGTTTTTGTATTGGGTAAAATTGGGTAAACACAATGATGGTTCGTTATGAACCTTTGGGTCATGTGACCCGAAGGCAGCACAAGGGTTAACTATTTTATACGTATTTTTAACAGCAGAAACCGAGAGTAGAAATTCTTGCTTTTCGTCTCTAAATTGATATTGAGATAATGGAGGATCATGTCCTGTCCATCCTCAGGCACTGGGATGATGTGCAGGACATGCGGTGTCCCTGTGCAGCCTGAGTGTCCAGGACATGCGGTGTCCCTGTGCAGGACATGCGGTGTCCCTGTGCAGCCTGAGTGTCCAGGACATGCGGTGTCCCTGTGCAGGACATGCGGTGTCCCTGTGCAGCCTGAGTGTCCAGGACATGTAGTGTCCCTGTGCAGGACATGTAGTGTCCCTGTGCAGCCTGAGTGTCCAGGACATGCGGTGTCCCTGTGCAGGACATGTAGTGTCCCTGTGCAGCCTGAGTGTCCAGGACATGTAGTGTCCCTGTGCAGGACATGTAGTGTCCCTGTGCAGCCTGAGTGTCCAGGACATGCGGTGTCCCTGTGCAGGACATGTGGTGTCCCTGTGCAGCCTGAGTGTCCAGGACATGTAGTGTCCCTGTGCAGGACATGTAGTGTCCCTGTGCAGCCTGAGTGTCCAGGACATGTAGTGTCCCTGTGCAGGACATGTAGTGTCCCTGTGCAGCCTGAGTGTCCAGGACATGCGGTGTCCCTGTGCAGGACATGCGGTGTCCCTGTGCAGCCTGAGTGTCCAGGACATGTAGTGTCCCTGTGCAGGACATGTAGTGTCCCTGTGCAGCCTGAGTGTGCAGGACATGTGGTGTCCCTGTGCAGCCTGAGTGTGCAGGACATGTGGTGTCCCTGTGCAGCCTGAGTGTCCAGGACATGTGGTGTCCCTGTGCAGCCTGAGTGTGCAGGACATGTAGTGTCCCTGTGCAGCCTGAGTGTGCAGGACATGTGGTGTCCCTGTGCAGGACATGTGGTGTCCCCGTGCAGTCTGAGTGTGGTGTGACTGCTAAATGAATACATGTAAATGTTATTGTTGGGTACTGGGCTGGGTACTGTAGTCTGGGAGGGCTGGGTACTGTAGTCTGGAGCGTCTGGGAGGGCTGGGTACTGTAGATGAGTCTGAGGATGTTTAGCTGCACCAACAGCTCCCCCTGGCTTTGCTGCCATCCACAGAGTGCCACTGATTTAAAATTGGGAGGGCAGAGAGCGCCCTCTTGTGTCAGAAGAAAGCACTGCATGCTGACAGATGCTCTGCAGTTCCCTAGCTCGCACGAATGATTAACACAACACAACAAGATAGTAACTGATGAGGCAATATACACCCATTCACTTTAATACATTTTTGATTAGTCAAAATACATATACTTAAGGCAAGGTCAATCATTATTTATCAGACCATTATTACAGTAAACATGATAGTATCTTCACAACGATGATTTTGTTTTTATAATGTACTGTTTTAAAAGTACCTGAAAGTGCAGCATTTTTCATAGTGCATGTAAACTACTAGCTAAAGCTATTCATCAAGCAGAAAACTTTATTTAAAGAGACAGAGACAAACAGATGAGATTTTAACCTGCAACCATCTGCTGTTGAGTGCTCTAACCACTGAGCTATACCCTAAGCCTGTATCCCTCTTTACCACAGCATATCCACATTCAATTTCAATTCATTTCAAATGTATATCATAATAAAAACCAACAATAGTTGACCAATGTGCTGTTCAATGTGTTCACAGAACCACAAAATACAGTAAAACCCACAGTAAAACATAGATACCCAAAAGACATAACTAACAACAGAGAACATCACAAGTTGTAGCATAGAGAGAAAATATGCGTTTTTAACACGGATTTAAAAATATGTTGTGTTGGAGCAGTTCTGATAGAAGTCAGTAAGCTGTTCCAAAGTTTAGGTGCCACTATAGCAAACGCTCAATCAGCCCTAGATTTGAGCTTTGACTTAATGAGATAATCAACATGACAACAATTACTCCATTGGAAAAATAATTTAGCCAGTGTCATATCTAGGCATTCCAGGTAGAATCTCTTGTTTAAATCCTGCTACACATTTTAATTAATCTGTCAATCGTTTGTTTTCAAACATTAATGACCAACCCACATTTCCTACAGCTGTTCAATATACTTAATATATTGAACAAATGTTTCCAGACTCCTGGGCCTGGCTAGGCAGGAGCAGCTGGCTAGGCAGGAGCAGCTAGCAGGGCTGGCTAGGCAGGAGCAGCTAGCAGGCCTGGCTAGGCAGGAGCAGCTAGCAGGCCTGGCTAGGCAGGAGCAGCTAGCAGGCCTGGCTAGGCAGGAGCAGCTAGCAGGGCTGGCTAGGCAGGAGCAGCTAGCAGGGCTGGCTAGGCATGAGCAGCTAGCAGGGCTGGCTAGGCAGGAGCAGCTAGCAGGCCTGGCTAGGCAGGAGCAGCTAGCAGTGCTGGCTAGGCAGGAGCAGCTAGCAGGGCTGGCTAGGCATGAGCAGCTAGCAGGGCTGGCTAGGCAGGAGCAGCTAGCAGGCCTGGCTAGGCAGGAGCAGCTAGCAGGGCTGGCTAGGCAGGAGCAGCTAGCAGGGCTGGCTAGGCAGGAGCAGCTAGCAGGCCTGGCTAGGCAGGAGCAGCTAGCAGGCCTGGCTAGGCAGGAGCAGTGCTTTAGGCAGACTTCTGTTCTAATGCAGTCGAGTTCCTAAGCAGGAAGTCTTCAAGGTACTTTGCAATCTCTTTAACATCTGGTCGTTCTGCAGGGGTCTGGGAGAGCATTTTCCTGATGATATGATGCTATAAGAGAGGCACAATTATTTATTTTACAATTTAACATAGTTAAACAACTGAATTGGATGCTTACTGAGTTCATAAAGTAAAATAAATAAATAAATAAAAACATTCAGTCCAATGGAACTTCTCACCTCTGTGGCATACTTGTTTTTGAAGTCTTCAGGAAAGATTTGTCTACGTAGATTTTCAAACAGCTGTCAAGGTCACACAGAAGGGTATAAAGATAGTGAGTTGAAATAAAAACGGTAAACAAATGAACATTGAGAACAACACCAAACACATTTAAATGTGAGACTCATTCAAGAGTAACAGTTAAATCTGGTCAATGTTCACCTTCAATTTCTCTGAAACAGTGGGCATTTTCCACAGAATCTCAAAACAAATCAGTCCGAGGGCAAAAATGTCAGTTTTCTTGTCATAAACCATCTCTGTCTTCTGAAAATGCAGTGAGTGATTTAAGTATCTGTTGCCATTTAACATGGGATGATATAACTGTTACATTTACAACACAACACAGGAACAAACATGATTACCTGCTCAGGGCTCATATAAATCAGTGTTCCTGTTTCTGAAGTGCGACTAACAGGACTAGAGCTGGTGATGGTAACGTGCCCAAAATCTCCAATCTTCACAGTCTCATCTTCTCCAATAAACACATTTTCAGGCTTTAAATCACAAATCAAAACACAATGATGTAAATGAACATGAAAATGCTTCATAATTCAAGTGTAATCTCTCATTTTGCAGCTGGAAATGGAAGATAAACCTTGGGTTCTACAGTACCTTTAGATCTCTGTGAATGTGTCCTTCAGAGTGGATGTATTCTACTCCACTGACTATTTGGCGAAACATGTGGAGAGCTTTTTTAAATTTATTTTTTGTTCCTTCATTCCTTTTTTTAATCCAGTCATTGAGGGTTCCCTTTTCACAGAACTCCATTTGAATGAATAGGCAAGACAAGTCTCTTCCACTGAAGAAAAACACACACAAACAAAACACTGTGTTTAATGTAAACTGGATTATTAAATATTTACATTATTATATATTAATTTACTAACTTCCACTGGATGTACATTTTATTGCATACCTGTTTTCAGCTCCATTCGCTGAACTGCAGGAGTCTCTCTGTTCTGAATCAGTTGGGTATTGGGAGCTCCTGGGAGATATAGAGAAATACAAATGTAAACTAGAACTAAATATTACCTTCCTAAATATCTAGCCAGGTTAGATTACTTCCAGGGTACAAAGTTGTCTGAAGGTAAGTTATCAGGGTACGTAGGTCTGCTCACGTTGTACTGTCATCATCGTTAAATTCATTAATCCAAAAAGCCTCTTCATCCCAAGACGTGTAGTAACTAACGATGTTCGGATGCTTCAACATGGCCAGTGCTTTTACCTCCCTGCTGGCCTTTCTGTAAGACATGAAGATGCATCAGAAGCCCATCATCGACTGACTGAGCAGAGATGCATATCTGAACATCTGAAGTTAGGCCTGTTCTTTCTGTGTGGTCTAGGAGCAATGCTTCACTTTTAATTTAATTGCAGGTAAGGTTATGAAGAATAAATTAGGTGTAATCTATATAACTATATATAAAACACTTTAAATTGCCTGTGAAACAGGGTTGTAATTGTACTGTGCTGCAGTGTCCCATACAGTACATGGTATTCTCTTACATTGTATTCTCCAAAATCTTCACTGCATAGATTTTGCCATCCAGCTTGTGTTTGGCTTTGACAACACACCCAAAGCCCCCTGCTCCTAGCACAGACACCAGTTCAAAATCTCGGAAGAACCTACACAAACAAATACAGATGGTGAAAACGTCAAACATTGAGGTTTCAAATTCAAACATTCACAACTCAGTGGCAAACGTTTCATAATCACCTCATATTAGCCTAAATGAAATACAATTTGCAATAATGTAGTCATAAACTGTACCTGGAGTCTTCCTTCAATTCGATGGAACAATCTTGAAATTCCCTTCAGAAAAAATTAACACAACATTTGTTGTGTTAAAATATATATATATAAACTGTACAGAATGCAATTGTCCCATTTACTAATTTCACATTACCCTTTATATTTAATCAGCCGGCCTCCTCCATTTGTTTCATCAACCTTCCACAATGATGTCTCCCCCAACCTCTTCACTTCTCCGCTTCTACTCAAGCCATGAAGACACTTGTTCACTTCACTGCGCGGCACGTTCAGCTTTGCTGCTAGGTGATATGATTTCATCCCATTGCTTTTGCCATCCGATAACATCATCTTTTTTAATTCCTCTGCCAAAGCATCCGTTGGTTGAGAGTTCTTCACAGTGGCGGCTGAGCGCTTCTGACGGGACCATATGGGTGGCTGGTCGGAATTCCTGAACAGCTGCCCCGTTTTCTCCAGCCTGTATAAGACACTGTTGACATCACTGGCTTTCTTCAGGCCAACACCTTTCGCTATTTGGAGAGCTGTGGCTCCGTCCTCTTTGTCGTTCAGAAAAGTACATATTTTGTTTTCCAAGTCATTGTTTGTGTGCTTCTCAGCCATGGTCATCGTCTGCTATCAATTCAAAAAACAAATACAGGGTTGTGGCACCGGTACAGCATATAGCTTTACAAAATCGATACACGGTTCTTAAAACTGAGACTATACCACCACCAATAAATAATTTAATGAGGGGCAGAAGATCGCACTCAAAGTATCAGTGAGTAGCCACTACAAACACTAACGTTACAGTGGTGAGGTTGTTGGGAGTATAGCCGAATCCCAATACTCTGTCTTACCCCTACCCCTTACTAGCCTGGCTCTGCCCTGCTACGTACTTCCGCTCAATTTTATTTTTGCTTCAATGTACGAGAGTCTGGTTAGGACCAGGCTAACCCCTTACCCCTAGCCCCTTAAAACCAAGTGTTTTCGGATAGGCAGTTAGAACCGGTCCTGTACATATGTATTTCTGCAACCATGTTCTTAATTGAAACGTTTTAAAAAATCTTTAGTTTGCTACGCTAACGTTACATTGCTGATTTGCACAACCGTCCCGCATTTCTCTGATTAGCATTGAAGGAACATGCATGTCTACAGTTTTAACTAAACTCCATTAGCAGCGAATTTCGTTTAATATCAGTGCATAATACTACTTGCTTTGGAGACATCGATATAAGTAACCGTAAGCATGGTGTCTCATTTCATAGGGCTATGTAGCCCTTACCCCTCAGTTTCGAGACACAGGGCTAGGGGTAAAGGTAAGGGGTACAGAGTATTGGGATTCGGCCCCTGGCTAGAGTTAAATCATGAGCTAGCGAGCATAATGAATCATATCACATCTGACAACTCACTTTATGAATTCCTCCTAAACTCATTTAAACGTGTCATATATTTTAAACGTGTCTAATAACTCACCGGTTAGTGGTAATCAAAGCACCGTATGAAACGATTTGCGGACTTGCGGATCAATCTCTCAATTTACAGAATTTAGTTTCAGTTTCATTTCTCCTGACTGCACTGCTGAAACCGACTGGAGCGTGTTTCTCTCGCAGTATTGGTTTCGAAGATAAATCGTGACATTGTATTTGGACTGGAAACCTCTGGTATGGTTTATCAAAGAATATGAACCATAATAAAAACACAGAGCATCTGCGTGTTTCATGATCACATTTACGATTTATTTAAAACATTAAACCATAGCGAACAATATATTTTAGTTTTAGTTGTAACCCAAACACACATGTATAGCCTACATATGTCCACATATTCCAAAACGTGTATTAGTTCATGAACTATCTTGACAAGAGTCAGGTGGCTGAGCGGTTAGGGAATTGGGCTAGTAAGATTAAGGCAAGATTCCACATTATTATTTCTCATGTCTAACCTCAATCATTCATTACTTAAGTGTACTTAATAAAACCATGTACCTCTTTACACATGTAAATATCTTCTCTGATGACTTGGTGGTATCTATAGATTTGTTCAAGCTAACTTCCTACAACATGTGTTTCAAAGAGTTTGGTTGTCTTTAGGGCTGTTTTGATCCTTTGACGGGACAACATAAGATCCAAGTTCAGTGAGCAGCTGTTTGGCCTCGGGCCTGTCTTCAGGGTGTTCCTGCAGCATCGACTCCATCAGATTTTGCTGCAACACAACAACAGGTGATCAGGAACCAATCACAACAACAGGTGATCAGGAACAAATCAAATGCAGAGTGGAATGGTTGGGCAAAATATGAAGTCCTGCTGGCGGTCTGTGAAGTTGTTAAATTTGATGTTAAGTTACGTACCTCAGGGGCGTACAACACAGAGAAGCCCTTGGGGAATATCTTGCTCCTCACATCACCCCAGACCTGTACACACAATACAGACAATGAAAAACAATTGGGGGGTCAATAAGGGGGTCAGATGGCTGAGCGGTTAGGGAGTCGGGCTAGTAATCAGAAGGTTGTTGGTTTGATTCGCAGCCGTGCAAAATGACGTTGTGTCCTTGGGCAAGGCACTTCACCCTACTTGCCTCAGGGGGAATGTCCCTGTACTTACTGTAAGTCGCTCTGGATAAGAGCGTCTGCTAAATGACTAAATGTAAATGTAATTGCTTTGATGCATACAACAAAAGAATCCAAAAACTTATAAAGATGGTGGAATGAAAGAGAAGCTATGGTACAGTTCGATAAACTTACTTTGACTTTTTCCGCACCAGTGAATAGTTTCCAAAGTAGTTCGAAGAAGATCAAACCCAAAGCAAAGATATCCACTTTCCTATCGTAGGTCCTCGTGTTTAACTGTCAAACACAAGACATAAATCGAAGCAACAGAATCAAGCTAAATGTTTATTACAATGTGGGTATAGCTGATTGCAAGCTTGGGAATTCAAAGTCAAATACTATACAACTTAAAACTGTGGTTAAAACCGACATTTGTAATTGACCTGGACATTCATGTCTAATTACCTAATATAACTTGATAAGAGATACCTGGTATACTGTTATATAGAAGTTACCTGTTCAGGTGCCATGTAGGACCTGGTTCCAGTGCGCTTGGTTCTCTCAATAAGGCTTTCATCGTCGTCGTCATTCTCTGCGGTTGCTAGGCCAAAATCCCCAATCTTCACCTTTCCATTACTGGCAAACATGATGTTAGAAGGCTGAAAAAAGACAACCAATGAGAAAACTACACGTACAAATAACAGTTCATACCGTGAGACGTTCATGCACGCAAAAAAAACCTAAACATCTTGACAGACACCTCTGTTAAGATGTTACTTGACTGACCTTCAGGTCTCTGTGGATGAGTTTATTAGAGTGGATGTACTCGACTCCATGAAGGATCTGCTGGATGATGCCCTGGCTCGTCTCCCTTCGTTTAATGTCCCGTTCTGCATTTCTTTCATCTATCCAAGCTTTCAGGGTCTTGCCACATAGTTCCATCTGGATGTACAGGAACTTCGCAGACACATCGCTGCCAGAACTAAACTCATAACAAACATTTACTAATGAGCAAAGCATTTGAATTGGAAGCTGGAATGGTCATTTTTTATATTCTCTTTGCAACCTTCACTGTTTACACATATTGAACAGTATTGATGTTTACTGGGAAGTGCTGCTACTGTCCGAGGTGTTGGCACATTTATACTCTGTGTCTTCCAGCCAGGTAGTGGAGTAACGTACTATGTTACAGTGCTCGAGTTGTGCCAATGCATAGACTTCTCGGATAGATTTTCTGAGAGCAAACAGAATCACATAATCAGACAGTCGTCACTGATATATGACCAAAGAAAATGTGTTTTATCAAGTCGAAGGTTTTGCTCCTCCAAAACTACTCACTCTTTGCTCCGCACAATCTTCACAGCATAGTATCTTTTCTCAATCTTTAGACGGGCCTTGTACACATGACCAAAGCCACCTTTGCCCATGCGTTCAATGGAATCAAAGTCAGTTGAGAACCTTTTTGAGAAAAATATAAGAGTAATATATAAGTATTACTTTTAAGACAGGATTTAGTATCACAGTTTGCACTGAATTTCAGTGACTCAAATAGTACCTTGAGACTGGTTGATTATTTGGAGGATTAGCAAACTGGAAATTGGGTGCAAGTCTGAAAGGACAGGGGAGGACATGAGAGGGGAGGGGGTCTTTAATAACACAGTAAACAATAACAGTAATATACAATAGTAAATAAAACATAACAGAAAAAGGGGAGCTCACTTTATCTTAGGCTTTGCATCTTGATGTTTTTTTTGCTGTGTAAACAAGAATAGAATAAGGATTCATAAAGGGTTTCATCTGTGTATTTTAGTCTACAGGCAAGTAGTGTATTAATTAATAAACAGCATTTTGCAGCAGACATAAAAAATGAGTATGATCTGTTTAGAAAACGCAAAGACTTTTAACCTGGCTGGTGTTTGTTGATTCTGCAAACACTACTGAGTGTGTATCACTGGTCGCCATGCTTTGGGGTGTGGTGTCACAGGACTCCCTGGGACAACACAAGAGGACACAGATCATTTTAGACCTTGGAACCAGTCTCTCCACCTGCTGTACTGTCCAGTGTCTACTTCAGGGCTTCACAACATTGCTCCCACACACACACACGCAAGCAAACACACGCACACACACAGACATTCCATACCCCGTCCTTGAACTTTGTGAGGGAGAAGCTTCATCTTCGGAAACGTTCGAGGACACCTGAACAGAAGATTACATTCGTAAGTTAGTGATAACGTCTGTAATGATGTAAACATCTACCATGATAACAAACACAAGAACAACAAAACGCAAAACTCGCAGCTGAAATGTGGCATTGTAATGCTTGTCTGTTGCAGTGATGCTATACTGGATTAGCTAGACTAGCTACCTGGCTGTTCCAGTCCGGCTGCTCCTGGAGGGCCAGCCATGTCAGCTCAGCCGCCAGCTGCTTGGCGCTCTTGGCTGTCTTCCCCACACCTTCTGGATACTCCGTACTGCCCATAACTACCTTGTAAACAAATCTTAACATCAAACAAAAATCAGTTAGACTAGAGTTTAATAAACGTCTTCAATATTACACGGTAGAAAGGGTTTCGTTTTGGGGGGAGATGGGAGGATAGTAAACAATATTCAAACGCCAATGATGTTTGACTATTCTGTTTGACTTTGAACCTGGCTGGTGTTACTTCAACCCCGGCTGTGTTCAAACCAAATCTACACCCCTGTACTGTGTAGTAAGGAGTGTACAGCTACTCACTGAGGATCATGCGATGGACCACGTCTTTCCAGTAATTTGTAATCGTGAACCAGCTTCGTTTTCTGACAGTAGTGGTTCAGGATTCCTATGAAGTTGGTCTCTGTACAGTTGGGTTGTTCTGTTGGAGAGTCCATGCTCAGGTTTTGAACCACAGAACTGAACACAAAAAAAATCCGCACCAATGGTATATTGTTAGTAATGTTGTAAAGATCATTACATTTGAAAACAATATGACTTACATGGCAAGCATTAAGTAAAAAACAACAACTAAAAAACAAGTGACATCGTTGTAACTGACCCTGTGGACCGTGTTTCTTGGCTCCAGTCCTTGTTTTGTGGTGAACCGTCAGCCTTGCTGTTTTCTTCTACAATCTGAGTAAAAAGTTTCGTCACTTACTAGACCGATGTAGGGCTAGTTGCATTTATACAGATATTAGTGTACAGTATTTGTATATCCTGAAATGTATATAAAGCAGCAAACTATTTAGTGTACTGCTTTGGTGTTTTTCTCATGTTAGGAGGGAAATTAAACCAGGGGCATATTTATACTAACATTTTGAAAACCATACATTTTTCACCACTACTTTTTATTAGAAAATCAAATTTAACGGCTGCATCCTCAGTTCTTAATAAAGCTGTCCCCCCACATTTGAAAACAAAACTGAATGAAACGTAGTTTAACACCTTACCCCTGTGGTTTTATTATTGTTTATCATGTCATAGACAAGCTTGGCTGCCTCCTCCTTCGCTTCCTTCTTCGTGTTCCCGAACGCCGTTGGGTACTCTTTATCACCAACCACCACGCAGCAACAACATCTACAGGAAATCACAAAAGGGTTGTATTTAGTCCTTTATAACACTGGTTCAACACTGGTTCTAAAATCACTGTGAACCGTTTGAAGACTTACTGCATGTGATTGTTTTCCGCCACCCTTGCGGATTCAGAGTACCTAACAGAGATCCTGTTTTTCTGTCCATATTCATTGAGCCAGCATGTGAAGTTCGCAGCATTAATGGCTTGGACAAGTGAGGAGGGCGAGCCCCTAAGTGAAACGTTCTAGGGAAGACACGTTTTTTTGTTACGCAATGAAAGTCGAGGCCAGGTTTATAATATTGGGCAATGCCCATGACATACAGTCTATCTATGATGGCACTGAGCATCTTACTGTATCGTTCGACTCAGTGTCCAGCCCATCCAATGCGTTTTTTGCAGCATTCTGTTTTGCTTCCTTTTTGTTTCTCCCAGTCCCATTGGGATAGATCTTACTGTCTACATTTGCCCTGACGGTGAACCTGATGAATGAATAGATAAAGCGATTATCAATAATAAGTCACATACAGCTTGAAGATATCCGGTAGTTCTACAGTATCGGCTACGTCTTACGTCCAGTTGTTCGTACAACAAAAACAACATACCTTTTAATATGGTCCGGACCCTCTGCACCCACGTCTTCATACTTAAGTTCTGAACGTGTGCGCTGTGCATACTCATTCAGTTGGGCAATGTAATTCTTTGACTCCATAATTTAACAACCGGTGAATTTGTCTTAGCGTCGCGTTCTGATTATGCCCCTTACAACAGCTGTCAGTGTGTCCATTCTTTAATTTCGTTTTGGATTACTTTAAATTAATGCTACGAAAGTTCCTACTCTCGTGTCTCCTCCGCCCTTGCGAAACATTGATATGACTGGCTAGGTGTGAATACGGAAATAGCAGGTCTATTCCATGTTTTAACTTTAAGACCAGTAGGCCTATGCGAAGTTTTTTTTCTCCCGAAACTGAAAGCGCTCTAACTTTCGATTTCCCCAAATATAACCATGTCAGCACACACTGTAACCATAGACCCTATGGCTCTGCATAGACTCATATAACTAGACCAAGCAAATGAGCTTTTTAAAGATGGCGCCCCCGTTCATTTCTATGGAAAGTGGTCAGTGGCGCAGTGAAGCAAGCAAGATTATGATTATATGATTATGATTATATGATTATGATTCATTATTATTAATTATTATTATTTCCTTTTCTTTAGGCCTAAACAGCTGACTTTTATAACAGTGTGATACTGACTTCCCTGAATAAGCTACATGTCAACAGTCCTCATATCTGGATGTATAAATGTATGTTGAATGCCTCTTCAAGTCAAGCCTCCTTAGTACTTCCCTCTGCCCCTTCCCTTCATCACATCCTCCCTGCAAAATGTCTCACACAGACTACAAATACAGAGCCCTTCCTCAAACAGACTACAAATATGGCACAGCCCCACAGGAAGTAGAGAATCACAGGAAGAGGTCAGCAATGTCATGCGAGGGAGACAGCCCCACCAGCTATATTCAAGCAGGTTGCTATGCGTTGTTATGAGATGTAATCTCACTTTAATACTCGTTTAAAAAATGTTCTTACAACGGAAGAGGCTTATATACAACAAAACATAGAAAACTGAAGTTGTTCCAGTGTTATCAAAAATGAGGGTTCCTCAAAAATAACATTGATCAGTATACAGTCACACATATAGACAAACTTTCTCCAATGTACAAGTTCAGAAAGAGATGGACATCAGTCATGGTCGGCTGCGGTATCCCCTGGGCAGTTTGAACACAGATCGTCTTCATCTGTAAGGCACAATAATAACATTAAATTAGGGTCGAAAGCAACAATGAGGACAAAGATCCATGGAGCTACATGTGTTTACCGTGCTTACCATTATAGGTGGTCCCACACCATATGCAGTAAAAATGTACCCCCCTCAGATACGACGTCAGAATCTGTAGCTTGTCCATGGACTAGACAAAGACGGTGTACTGTATTAATATGACATTGTGGTGTTGTATCCATTCTAGGGGTGATAATACACACAATTTAAGTCCTAAATAATATCACAATCAGTTAGGTTTCAAAAGGCTGTTTAAGGTGAAACAGATAGGCTGTTTGTATTTTAAATTAATTAAAATCTTGGATCCAAAATGCACACAATGATTTAAAAGTGTTTACCGTCAACTCCACTGCATCTTCAACTTCCTCGTCCTTCTCCTCCTCCTCCTTCTCCTCCTCTTCTTCTCCTTCGTTTTTCTCCTCTTCGAGGTCCACTTTAGGCCAATACCAGTCTTCTCTGGGAACAGTGACACTCTAAAAAGTAAAATGAGACACAATCTTGCAAGATGCTTGTGGAAAGCGCATGAAATCTTATACAGTGACTCTCGGGCATCTGGTAGTTTGATTTGATTACCACACTTCTCTGATTGAATGTGTCGAGGGGGGGCAAATGGCTGAGCGAGGGGGGCCAGATGGCTGATCGGGCTAGTAATCAGAAGGTTGCCGGTTCGATTCTTGGCCGTGCAAAATGACGTTGTGCCCTTGGGCAAGGCCCTTCAGCCTACTTGCCTCAGGGGGGAATGTCCCTGTACTTACTGTAAGTCGCTCTGGATAAGAGCATCTGCTAAATGACTTATTATTATGTGGTATTATGGTGTTACTACACTTCTCTGACTGAACGTGTCGAACCTTCTGATTGTCAAGTTGCTCGCAGGCCCGTTGGCTCCTCCTGAGGTCCGCTTCAATCTTCCTCTCTTCTCTCTCTGACCTCACCCTTACCCTGGAAACAGATCACAACATTAGCATTCACATATGTGTCACGGGTCTGTAACAGACGTGGCCACGCTCCGTCACAACAAGGTATTGTTCGCCACTCGTGGGATTCGAACGCTCGACCTCCGACTTGCCAAGCGCGACCTGCTACATACCTGAGGAGTGAGTTTCACGGTTTTCACACCGTTACATATGCACTATGCTGTATACAATTCAATTGCCTTTTAATAGTAATAATAAGGTATTCATTTAGCAGATGCTTATATCCTAGGCGACAGACTGGAGGGAGGGGTGGATTTGAACCTGCAACCTTGTGATCTGCAGTCGAATGCTCTAACCATCCCCCCTTTTGAAAGATTTCCCCTATAAGACATGATACATCCTTCGCACTAAATGAAAAGCATCACTGTAGTGTTTACCTATAGTCTTCCATGGATTGTTTCTCATTTTGTTGTTTAGCCCTCACTTTCTGATGATAGTGTTGAAGTTCCTCTTCGGCTTTCCTCTTCTTGACCTCCTCCATCCCAATGCCTTCTCTACCTAGGGGGTGTGAAAGAAAGATACTATAATATAGAAGCTAGTCTTGCTCTCTGAAGTTCCACACAAGGTTTTGTAGGCTCTCCTACAGTTTGCCTCCTGTCTGATTTGAACAGGAAATCTTATCGACAGAGGAAACATTTGAGCATTAGCACAAATTTAACCAAACAATTTTATTGCTCACCCATTTTTATGTTCAGCGGGATGGGTTCAACTCTCCCCGCCCCTGCAGAGGAAATTAAATTATAAATTAAAAGACCTAGCAAAAATACAAGGTGGATTTGAATCTAACGGTAGAACAGGGGAACCATTTAGAACTGACCCTGCTTTCCGAGACCCTGTCCAGCTTTGTAGCCCATCTTCTGCAGAAGAGCAAATCCCTTGTTTTCATTGCTGAGGGTGTTTTGAAGTACTGATTCTCGGCTCTCCTGTTCCAGCTGCTTGATGGTCTTCTGGCGGTTCTCAACATTCTTTTTCGTGTGCTGGATCTCTTTCTTCATGGCCTCTTTCACCCTTTTTGCCATTGGGATTCCAGGCTTTACATCTTGTCTGTAGGATAGGCAACAACAAATATATGAAAATGTTTTTTGCGTACAAATCTGTTAAGTTATTATCCAGAAAAATATACGTCTGAATCAATCTTTCACTCAATTTTAGCCAGCATGCTAGCGAGATGGATT
Organism: Osmerus mordax; assembly: GCF_038355195.1. NCBI lineage: Eukaryota > Metazoa > Chordata > Actinopteri > Osmeriformes > Osmeridae > Osmerus > Osmerus mordax. The sequence goes on along the minus strand of NC_090054.1, from coordinate 21,451,947 downwards.
AGATGATCTGTCGAGACTGAAATACTCACATTTTACTAAGAAACGCATCTGACATATAATCATCTTCTTCATCAGACATGACGGACCTAGCTTATGTGTCAGACAACAAATATATAACCGAAAATAAACTTCAATTATTATCAGAGAATGTCTCTGTTATTATGGTTGTGTATGTCTATGGTTGTGCCGGTTATGACGGATGATTGGTACGTTCAAACGTGAATCTGGGTAGAAACTTGACTAATTCAGTTAGTACCTGACTTATTTCCTTGTGGTAATAAATACTGCTTTTGTAGCGAATAAAGAACAATACATAAATATATAAGACTCTTTAGTATGAATATTTATATTTATAGTCGCCAATTTGTCTAAGATGTAAATCTTGCAAAATCTTGTTTTCAGTAGAATTCTCATCGGAAGACCTTTCTTGCTACACCCCAATTCCGGAAGTGTTGTCATTTGCGTCATTCATACAGGTTGGAGAGACAGGTAGCTACAATATGATTTTTTAAATTTTTTTATTGTTTGCCTGTTTTCTTCAAAGTGTTTGTGATACATTTCAGATGGTTGACTGTATTAGTTTCGGCCAACATTTCCGTATTTGCTGCTAGCAGTGCTAAACAACAAAGTTGGGCAGCTATCAAAACAGAGCTATCCTAGCTAGCTAGTAGTAGTATCTGTTTTCTCTTGACTGTCTGCAGTTGTTCTGTGTCACTGTCACTTGCTTACTCTGCATTGTCATTGGTGCTAATGGTAGGCAGTTAAAAGTATATAATGGTTGATTGCTTGCTGATACATTCTTAATGTTAGCCTAGTCAAGCTGTTGTGTTGACTTGTTTGCTAGCTAGCTATATCCAGTCGACTCGACAGTCAGCTAACGTTAGCAACGTTAGCTAGCTTCGTTAGCTAGTTACATGTAGAAGGAGGTTGTAAAACAATATAGATCACCAGAGATGCCTTAGTTTCTTTTCAGAGGTGCGGCTGTGACGCTAGAGGAACCTTGACCGTGTTTCGGGAGTTCTTGCCATGGAGTTGGCCCATAGTCTCCTGCTCAATGAAGATGCCCTTGCTCAAATCACAGAGGCGAAACGCCCCGTGTTCATCTTTGAATGGCTCCGCTTCCTGGATAAGGTTCTTGTTGCAGCAAATAAGGTAATTTTACAATCCCCGTTCGCATACAAAATGCTGTAGTTGTTTGTTGATGCTGCTCTTCAAACACTTTAGGTCAACAGTAGTCTTGAAATGCGTTGGACGATGTGTTTCTGGTAGGTTGACGTGAAAGAGAAACAGAAAAAGCTCGTGGAGCAGCTGACAGGATTGATCAGCAGTGCGCCTGGACCCCCCACGAGGAAACTGCTGGCCAAAAACCTAGCAACCCTCTACAGCATCGGTGACACCTTCACTGTCTTCCAGACACTGGACAAATGTAATGACATCATCAAAAGCAAGGATGACACACCTGCCTACTTGCCCACTAAACTGTGAGTTACTGACCATCGCAAGTCCTTAGTTTCATATTTACATTTAGTCATTTAGCAGACGCTCTTATCCAGAGCAACTTACAGTAAGTACAGGGACATTCCCCCCGAAGCAAGTAGGGTGAAGTGCCTTGCCCAAGGACACAACATCATTTTGCGCGGCCGGGAATCGAACTGGCAACCTTCAGATTACTAGCCCGACTCCCTCACCGCTCAGCCATCTGACTCCCTTCATATAGACACACAATTTCATTACCCTTCATCCACTGCCTATGTGCAGTTCTTTGTGATGATCTTCTTGTCACACTACTAGCACCATTTGTCATAACATTAACTTGATATGAGAGAACTTGTCAGAACCCTATACTGTAGCCCAAAATTCCTTGGTTTTTCTCATCAGGAGTTCACATGATGCGAATGAAGTCTTTTTTAAATCAAACTTGTGTGTTGGAAGTCTGACATGTATTAGTTCTTTTCCTCTCCCCTGTGGTGACTCTCGCTCTGCAGTGCTGCGGTGGCCTGTGTCGGGGCCTTCTATGAGAAGATGGGTCGAATGCTGGGAAGCTCCTTTCCAGACACCATTAACAATCTCCTGAAGGCGTTAAAGAGTGCAGAGGTACGGGCCCTTCTCAGGGTGAAATTCCACAACATTAACTCATGTCATGGTCAGCAATAGTAGTTAGGAATCTGTGTGGAATGACTCGTATGTTGTCTTGTTGAGGAGAGAAGGTGCCAGGAGGAAGAGTGTGCCTTCTCGGTTACTATTCTCCTTTCACTCTCCTTCACTCTCTCTGTCTCTTCACCCCCTCCTCTCTCTGTCTCTCACAATCTCTCTCTCTCTGTCTCTCACAATCTCTCTCTCTCTCTCTCTCTCTCTCTCTCTCTCTCTCTCTCTCTCTCTCTGTCTGTCTGTCTGTAGTCTCAGGGCAGGGGTGAAATCCTCATCAGCCTTCAGAAGGTGCTGAATGGGCTGGGAGGGGCTGCAGCCTCCTGCCACAGAGACATCTACAAGAATGCTCGTTCCCTCCTCACAGACAGGTCCATGGCTGTGCGCTGTGCTGTTGCTAAGGTACGTGACAGCGTGGGACTAGCTGCATCAGTTACGGTTGCTACGGTCCCTACAGAAATACTTAGCATAGTACAACGCTGTTGCGAGTCTTTGCTTGATTTGGGATGCTAGTTGATAATAGTAACTTTAACTAACTCTCTCTCTCTGTCAACAAAAACAACAACCTTGAAAACAAAATACTGCACGATGACTGTTGTTATTTATCGAGTAAGTTTGCGTCCGTCTCTCCCGTCTCTCAGTGTCTGCTGGAGCTGCAGAACGAGGCAGTGTTCATGCGCACCACTGAGCTGGAGAACGTAGCCACGCTCTGCTTCAAGGCCCTGGAGGGCTCCAACTATGGGGTGCGTGTGGCCGTGTCCAAGCTGCTGGGCTCTGTGATGGCCACAGCCCTGATGCCCAAGCAAGCTGCAGGTGAGAGGGGCTGCAGAGCATTAATACAATTAGACACGAGGCACATTCGCCAGGAATACTATAATTCCAACCTTTCAAAATCTTTTTTTGGGGGGGATTTTTTTTTCCCAACCGTTAAAAAAACAATTGAGATTTTTATTTATTTTTTATTTTATTTCAACCTTTCGAAACTTTTCCCCCCAGAACCTTAAAAAAAAAAAAAAAAAAAAAAAAAAACTTTATTTTTTGTTGTTGTTGAAAATATATATTTTCAACCTTATTGTGAGTTGTCCTTACCATGAGTGGTTTATTTGAAGCTCATTCAGGCAGATATAAGCGTGCCAGTCAAGCGGTCCAGTGGTTGAGATTGTGAGTGTGGTTCCTGCAGTGATGCGTCAGAACGTGAAGAGAGCCTCTCTGGAGGAGGTGCTGGAGCTGCTGGCCACCGGGTTCCTGCGCGGGGGGTCGGGCTTCCTGAAGAGTGGGGGAGAGATGCTGAAGGGGGGCGGCTCTGTCAGCAGGGAGGTGCGGGTGGGAGTCACTCAGGTGAGAGACCCTCCTCCCCCTTCCTCCCCCCTTCCCCCTCCCCTCCTCCGAGCAGTAATGAACAGTCAGTTAACCTCACAGATGTCCCATCCCTCTCCCCTCTCTCTCCTTTCCCTCTCCCCCCTCTCCCTTCCCTCTCCCCTCTCTCTCCCCTCTCTCTCTCTCCCCTTCCCTCTCCCCTCTCTCCTTTCCCTCTCCCCTCTCTCTCCCCTCTCTCTCTCTCCCCTTCCCTCTCCCCTCTCTCTCCCCCCTCTCCCTTCCCTCTCCCCTCTCTCTCTCCCCTCTCTCTCCCTTCCCTCTCCCCTCTCTCTCTCCCCTCTCTCTCCCCTCCCTCTCCCCTCTCTCTCCCTCTCCCCCTCTCTCTCCCCTCTCTCCCCCTCTCTCTCCCCTCTCTCTCCCCTCTCTCTCCCCCCAGGCCTACGTGGTGTTCGTGACCTCGCTGGGCGGGCAGTGGCTGGAGCGTAACTTTGCCACCTTCCTGTCCCACGTCCTGGACTTGGTGTCCCACCCGCGGGCCACGCAGACGCACGTGGAGGCGGTGTACTCCCGCCGCTGCGTGTCCTTCATGCTGCGCGCCACGCTGGGCGGACTCATGGGGGAGAAGGCCCAGATCGCTGCCGGCAAGGAGCTCTGCCAGGCTATCAGCAAGCAGATGAGGGCTGTGGGTAAGGAGGTAGATGGGGGGGAAGTATCACGGTTCAGAGCATTACAGAGTAAGTACTCGTCCTCCATTCGTTATTTTTATTCTGTTTTAAATCTCGTTTTTCTTTACCTCTTGATTTATACTTTTATACAAAAAAAATCTTTAAATCATTTGGTTTGCTTCTGTCGTGTGAACTGGGTTCCCCTGGCTTGTTCTCCAGAGCTTCTTGTTTTTCACCTTGATCTGTTTTCTTTCTATATTTGGCGGAGTAGTCGTGCATCACAGTGCACTTCAAATAGTATTCACAGACACCCCATGCTTTAGCTAGTGCATCCTGACTTCCTGCCAGTCGATGTTGCGCTGTGTGTTCTTTGTAGTCACATTTTCGGCAAATATGACAAGAAGTGCTTCTCAACAACATTGCCTACCCTGCCTTTAACTGGACTTCCTCACACTCAGAAGAAGCAAGCCATTTTTATTAAGTTATTAAAATATATTCTGGCATATTCCTAAAGTCTACCTCACTTTCATCAGTCCCCTTGGATCATTTTCAAAATCGTATTTTTATTTTATTTTTGTTTCTGATGATTCTTACTCTGTGATTTGCTTTGAAACCTCTGAACTGAAGGATGTGGGTCGACGCTACCTTCTATGTCTCTCTATCTCTCTCTCCTGTAAAATAAGCAACTGAGCTCTCAGGATTCAGTCTGGATGATGACTGACCATCACACCCCCTGGAATTGTCTCAAAAAGCTGAGAACACTGGTTCAACTTTGATCGATTAAAATCAGAGATGATGCATGTCAAAGTTGGGTTCAGATGCAGACGTGTTTTCACGTCCTGGTGGGAGGGGATCCTCAGAGCTCGGCTGCAAGGCTGAGGGCAGTGTGTGGTTCACTAAGCTCAGAGGGGACGGCACATTGGGGTCAGATTTAGATTATACGGTCATTCTTTAATAGGGATTTTAAAACATTTGAAGGTTGGGTTCCAAAATTCGAGCTGACATTGTTCTTGCTCAACCCTAAAACTTGGGCTTTAGAGCTCATAATTACAGTGTTTTAAAAGGCCTTTGCCAATAAATTACTTGAAGCCCAATGTGCTATATATTTTCTTTTTTTCTGTATATTTAAAATGTATTAAATGTAAAGACTTTAGTTGACTGATGATTAGTCATACTGAGCCTAACCCTCCCTCCCTCCCTCCCTCCCTCCCTCCCTCCCTCCCTCCCTCCCTCCCTCCCTCCCTCCCTCCCTCCCTCCCTCCCTCCCTCCCTCCCTCCCTCCCTCCCTCCCTCCCTCCCTCCCTCCCTCCCTCCCTCCCTCCCTCCCTCCCTCCCTCCCTCCCTCCCTCCCTCAGAGGCAGTAGTGAGTGACACCAGTGGAGAGAGCAAGGCTGGGTTAGCTGATGTTTCGGCCAGTCAGCACGTCATGGTCTGTGCCCTTAAAGAGCTGGGCAGCCTCGTCCAGAGCCTCAGCGCTACGGCCTCACCCCTGATCCAGGAGCCCTCTGTCGGTACGACACACACACACACAGGAGCCCTCGATCAGTAGGACACACACACACACATACAGAACCCCCCCCCCCCCCAGCATAATCCCAGATGTGTCCTGGGCAGGCCTGTTGGAGACGGTGACCTCGGTGCTGCTGCACCCCAGCATGGCAGCCCGGCTGGCGGCCGCCTGGTGTCTGCGCTGCGTTGCCGTGGCGCTGCCCTATCAGCTGACCCCGCTGCTGGAGCGCTGCGCCGAGCGCATCAACAACCTGAAGAGCTCCCCCGAGGCCGTGAGCGGGTACAGCTTCACCCTGGCAGTCCTGCTGGGGGGGATTCATCAGTGCCCCCTGGGCATCCCACACTCTAAGGGCAAGGTGGGTGACCCTGGCATCCCACACTCTAAGGGCAAGGTGGGTGACCCTGGCATCCCACACTCTAAGGGCAAGGTGGGTGACCCTGGCATCCCACACTCTAAGGGCAAGGTGGGTGACCCTGGCATCCCACACTCTAAGGGCAAGGTGGGTGACCCTGGCCTCCCACACTCTAAGGGCAAGGTGGGTGACCCTGGCCTCCCACACTCTAAGGGCAAGGTGGGTGACCCTGGCCTCCCACACTCTAAGGGCAAGGTGGGTGACCCTGGCCTCCCACACTCTAAGGGCAAGGTGGGTGACCCTGGGCATCCTACAGTGCTGTGTCCTGGGATAGCTGTTGTCCTGCGCCTTTTACGGCCCTGATTCCCCTGGGAAATCATCATCAATATTCCTGTTTGTAAATGTTATTTATTCAACAGCTTCATCTTCCCCCTATAAACCGTCATCCTACTTTACAGCTTCGTCTTTCAGCCTGTTTAAGTTCGGATTAAGTTGTTCTGAGCTGTTGTGTGTTTCCTGTAGCTGGTGGTGAGCATAGCTGAGGATCTGCTCCGCACCGCAGCCCAGAACAGCCGTCTGTCCCTGCAGCGTACCCAGGCTGGCTGGCTGCTGTTGGGAGCCCTGATGACCCTGGGTGAGTCCTGGGGGGGTGGGGGAAGGAGGGCCAGGGAACAGTGGCTGCCTGGGGGTTAATGGTGCTCAGGGGGTAGAGGGGATGTCCCTGGAGGTGTGCAGTCCACCATGGGTGTGTGCGGGAGTCAGGTGGCTGAGCGGTGAGGGAATCGGGCTAGTAATCCAAAGGTTGCCAGTTCGATTCCCGGTTATGCCAACTGATGTTGTGTCCTTGGGAAAGGCACTTCACCCTACTTGCCTCGGGGGAATGTCCCTGTACTTACTGTAAGTCGCTCTGGATAAGAGCGTCTGCTAAATGACTAAATGTAAATGTGGGTGCGGGAGGGGCGGGAGCGGTGTTGTGATGGTGGTGTTGTGATGCTGCAGGACCCTCCCTGGTGCGCTACCACCTGCCCAAGATGCTGCTGCTGTGGAGGAACGTGTTCCCGCGCTCCCAGAAGGAGCTGGAGGCGGAGAAGGTCAGAGGAGACTCCTTCTCCTGGCAGGTCACCCTGGAGGGCCGGGCTGGAGCCCTCTGTGGTGAGGACACACACCACACACTCTCTCTCTCACACACCACACACTCTCTCTCTCTCTCACACCACACTCTCTCTCTCACACACCACACACTCTCTCACACACCACACACTCTCTCTCACACACACACACACACATACACACTGGTGTTGTTGTGTTGTGCTAGTGCTAATGGTACCTCCCTCCTCTTCAGCCATGCGGAGCTTCGTGGCCCACTGTCCAGAGCTGCTGACCGAGGATGTGATCCGCCGGCTGATGACTCCTGTAGAGTGCGCCATGACCATGATGTCACAGTGAGTTGCCATGACCATGATGTCACAGTGAGTTGCCGTGACCATGATGTCACAGTGAGTTGCGGTGACCATGATGTCACAGTGAGTTGCCGTGACCATGATGTCACAGTGAGTTGCCGTGACCATGATGTCACAGTGAGTTGCCGTGACCATGATGTCACAGTGAGTTGCCGTGACCATGATGTCACAGTGAGTTGCTGTGACCATGATGTCACAGTGAGTTTCCGTGACCATGATGTCACAGTGAGTTGCTGTGACCATGATGTCACAGTGAGTTGCCGTGACCATGATGTCACAGTGAGTTGCCGTGACCACGCCCGTCAGGTGCACCAGAGCTGCTGGTGCTGGAGGATGTGGAGGGAAGTGAGGGTGTCTGAGCGCTGGTCTGTCTCCCCCAGTGTCCCTGCCGTCATCAAGGTCCATGGAGCTCACCTGAAGGCCAGCGCTGCCATGGTCAGACTGAGGCTGTACGACGTCCTGGCTCTCCTGCCCCCCAAGACATACGAAGGTCCAGTATGAGCCAGGGCACCTTATCAGTACTGCCACTCCACCAGGCTGCTCCACCAGGCTGCTCCACCAGGCTGGGGTGGAAGGCTGCTCCACCAGGCTGGGGTGGAAGGCTGCTCCAGCAGGCTGCTCCACCAGGCTGGGGTGGAAGGCTGCTCCAGCAGGCTGCTCCACCAGGCTGGGGTGGAAGGCTTCTCCAGCAGGCTGGGGTGGAAGGTGCTGTGGGGTGTTTATGTGTCTGAGTGCTGCTGTTCTCTCTCCTGCTGTGCAGGCAGCTTCAACGCTCTCCTGAGGGAGCTGGTGGCTGAGTTCACCCTGACAGACAACTCTGCCAACACCACCACATCCCTGCTGCGCTCGCTGTGCCACTACGACGACAGCGTCCTCATGGGCTCCTGGCTGCAGGAGACCGACCACAAGTGCATCGAGGATCAGGTAGAGTCTGGAGGGAGGAGAGAGGGAGAGGGAGGAGAGAGGGAGAGGGAGGAGAGAGGGAGGGGAGAGGGAGGGGAGAGGGAGGAGAGAGGGAGGGGAGGGAGGGAGGAGGGAGGGAGGGGAGAGGGAGTGGAGGGACCAGGTAGCTTCTGCCTCACAGCCTCTGCCAGACAAACACAGTCCCAAGTCAGCCTTTCAGAATCAGAATTCGGTTTATTCGCCATGTATGCTATACAAACACGGAATTTACTGTGGCAGGGAGGTGCAAAACATATACAGATCTTAAATTAAGTAAAAGTACAAAAGTTGAACTATTTCTAAGAACTAAACAATCTAAGAATACAACAATTTAAAAATTAAATTTAACCCTAAAAATTAAATCTAACCCTAAAAATAAGAATAATGAACAGCGTGAATGGTCAACATAGTGCAATCGGATACTGAGATAAAGTGGCATATGCATACTGAATTGCCATTAGATGGACTTATAATAGTTAAATAATGAATGAATGTCAATGGGAGTCCTTGGCCTTGTTGAAGAGGCCAGTAGCAGATGGAAAGAAACTGTTCTTATGGCGTGAGGTTTTGGTCAGGTTTTATTCAGACCTTTACATCCACACAGCCGGGGGTGGAATCCATGTTTATCAAGTCTCCACGCATCGCTGTTGTTCCCATCCTCCGCACGGCGTAGAAAGAACAGGCAGCTGTTTCCACAGTGTCCTCACGGGAGTCGTTGGTGTCATTTGTGTTGCCATGGTTCCTGCGTAGCTACAGCCCAACAGCGCGTCAGGCAGCGGGGCCCTGGAGCACGACCCCTCCTCCATCTACCTGAGAGTCCCCGTGGGCGAGGCCATCCCCGGGCCCCTCCCCCTGGGCGTGTCCGTCATCGACGCCTCCGTCGCCCTGTTCGGCGTGGTATTCCCTCACGTCTCCTTCAAGCACAGGTGATGCTGCCTCGGGGGGGGGGGGGGGGGGGGCTGTTAGCGGGGGAGGAGAGGGATGATCTGGCCTGCTGTGATTCATCTGGTGTGTGTGTGTGTGTGTGTGTGTGTCAGGCTGCAGATGCTAGACCACTTTGCAGAGTGTATAAAACAGGCCAAGGGTGTTCGCCAGCAGGCAGTCCAGCTGAACATCTTCACTGCGGTTCTGAGTGCTCTGAAGGTGAGGAACTTCCTGTCCTTGGTGGCTGTTAAGCCCTCTGTTGATGAGAGATAACATGGGGCTCAGAGACAGAAAGGGGGTTCTGTGTATGAGTCACACTGTGTGTGAGTCACATGTGGCGTCCGTGTGTGCAGGGCCTCGCAGAGAACAAGAGCACGCTGGGTCCTGAGGAGGTGAGGAAGTCTGCGCTGGCGCTGGTGATGGGAGCCCTGGACAACCCTAACCCCATCCTGCGCTGTGCTGCCGGGGAGGCGCTGGGCAGGATGGCCCAGGTGGTGGGAGAGGCCACCTTCATCGCCAGGATGGCTCAGTACAGCTTCGACAAGTACGCACCACGCCCCTGCTCACCTCTGTTGGGATGTAGTGTACTGTCGTCATCTAGCGGCGGGGGGGATCCGAACCTGAGGCCTATTGATCTGTGGTCGAGTGCTCTAACCACTGAGCTCCTCTCACTCTTTCGTGTTTTCTTAAGAGATGGATAAGAGTGTTCTGGAGTGTGTTCTCCATCTTAATCCCTTCTCGTGTGTGTGTGTCTGCGTGTGTGTGTGTGCGCGCAGGCTGAAGTCGGCCCGTGACGTGGTGTCCAGGACGGGTCACTCCCTGGCGCTGGGCTGCCTGCATCGCTACGTGGGCGGGATCGGCTCCGGGCAGCACCTGAAGACCAGCGTGAGCATCCTGCTGGCCCTGGCCCAGGACGGCAGCTCCCATGAGGTCCAGGTGAGGTCCACTCTCTCTCTCCCCTCTCTCTCTCTCCTCTCTGTCTCTATCTCTCTCTCCCCTCTCTCTCCATCTCTCTCTCTCTCTCTACATGTATATATATCCTCTGTTTCCTTACTCGAATGGTTTCAGAGTTCACAACTGTGTTTCACGGTCGACCAGACCCGTCCCTAGTGTCCAGCCCGTGACCCTCCCCCTCCCTGTGTCTCCAGACTTGGGCGCTGCACTCGCTGGCTCTGATCGTGGACTCCAGCGGGCCCATGTACCGGGGCTACGTGGAGCCCACCCTGTCCCTGGTGCTCACCCTGCTCCTCAGCGTGCCCCCCTCCCACACCGAGGTGCACCAGTGCCTGGGCCGCTGCCTGGGGGCCCTCATCACCACCGTGGGACCAGAGCTGCAGGGTACCTGCTGTTCCTCTGTCCTGCCAGCAGGGGGCAGTGGAAGGTTCCTGCTTGTTCTGTGACGAGATCTGGGCCGTTTGTGACAGACTGAGCAGGAAGTTATATCATCTTTGTGTGTGTGTCTGTCTCTGTGAGCAGGTAACGGAGCCACCATCTCCACTATCCGCTCGTCCTGTCTGGTGGGCTGTGCCATCATGCAGGATCACTCGGACTCCCTGGTGCAGGCGGCCGCCATCTCCTGTCTGCAGCAGCTGCACATGTTCGCCCCTCGCCACGTCAACCTGTCCAGCCTGGTGCCCTGCCTCTGTGTAAGGCTCTGTGTGTGTGTGTGTGTGTGTGTGTGTGTGTGTGTGTGTGTGTGTGTGTGTGTGTGTGTGTGTGTGTGTGTGTGTGTGTGTGTGTGTGTGTGTGTGTGTGTGTGTGTGTGTGTGTGTGTGTGTGTGTAAGGCCGGCTGTGTGTGTGTGTGGGCTTGTTTAACTAGCTGTGTTCCATAACTTCAAATGCTTTTTCAGAGAGTTTTAGGGGTTTATAGTTAGGGTTAGTGATGTGTGTGTGTGTGTGTCCGTCAGGTTAGTGATGTGTGTGTGTGTGTGCGTCCGTCAGGTTAGTGACGTGTGTGTGTGTGTGTCCGTCAGGTTAGTGATGTGTGTGTGCGTGTGTGTGTCCGTCAGGTTAGTGATGTGTGTGTGTCCGTCAGGTTAGTGATGTGTGTGTGTGTGTCCGTCAGGTTAGTGATGTGTGTGTGTGTGTGTCCGTCAGGTTAGTGATGTGTGTGTGTGTGTCCGTCAGGTTAGTGATGTGTGTGTCCGTCAGGTTAGTGATGTGTGTGTGTGTCCGTCAGGTTAGTGATGTGTGTGTGTGTGTGTGTCCGTCAGGTGCACCTGTGCAGCTCTCACCTGCTGCTGCGGCGCGCTGCGGTGGCCTGTCTGAGGCAGCTGGCCCAGAGGGAGGCTGCAGAGGTGTGTGAGTACGCCATGAGCCTGGCCAGGAAGGCCGGGGACCCCAAGGGCAGCAGCCCCCTCAGTGAGTAGCCGACCTGGGCCTGTTACTGTCCTGACTGTGTCTAACCCTGACCTGGGCCTGTTACTGTCCTGACTGTGTCTAACCCTGACCTGGGCCTGTTACTGTCCTGACTGTGTCTAACCCTAACATCTAGAAACATTACAAGTGTCACCACAGCACTGTCTGAATGATCTGAGGTGGTGTGCCTGTTGTTGTGCTGCTTGTGTGCGGTGTCCTGTGCTGGCTGGTGCAGAGCTGAACATCACAGAGACGGGTCTGGAGGGGGTCCTGTTCGGCATGCTGGACCGAGAGACAGACAGGAAGCTGTGCTCAGACATCCATGACACCCTGGGTCACATGCTGTCCTCGCTGGCGGTGGAGAAGCTCTCCCATTGGCTGAAGCTCTGTAAGGACGTCCTGGCTGCCACCACGGGTGAGTCATGTGACCAGTCATGTGACCAGTCATGTGACCAGTCATGTGACCAGTCATGTGACCAGTCATGTGACCAGTCATGTGACCCTGACAGGCAGCAACATCGCTGGCCTCGCCAACGTTTTAATCAGATCAGATGTATTTTGTATAGCCGTGTTCTCTGAATCAGAGTCTGGTTTATTTCTAAGTAAGTTTACACATACGAGGAATTTGCTTTTGGTGGGGTTGGTGCATAATGTGAGTCCCAGGTGTTTACAGTGCGTCGCTGTGCTTCCGCTGTGTAGAGGTAGGGGGCGCTGTGGTCCCTCTGGACCGCGGGAAGGACGAGGAGGACTCTGAGAAGAAGGATGAGATGGACGATGACATCATGTTCACCTCCCTGGGCGAGGAGGACAAGGCCAAGCCGTCCGTGGCGCCCCGCTGGGTGACGCGGGTATTTGCGGCCGACTGTTTGTGCCGTATCATCCTGCTGTGTGAAAACGATCCCAAGAACCACTTTGACCTGGCGGCTGCCCGCGCCGCCAAGGCCAAGGACCCCAAAGGTAAAGAGCCCTCTCAGAGAGTTGGAGCTGCAGGGTTGAAAGTCTTCTGTCTTTTCAGCCGTTTGGTATCCTCTGTCTCTCTCTCTCTCTCTCTCGCTCTTTCTATCTCTCTCTCTCTCTCCCTCCTGGCATTGAGACAGACTCTGATGTGTGAACAGCGAGTGGTTGTGAAGAAGCTTCGTTTGAAGGGAGCTGTATTTAAACCAGGGGAACAGGCTATAGATGAGTAAGCTGAGCGTTGAGGTTTCATCCTCCCTGGCAGTGGAGAGAGCCTGGTGTTTATATAAGGTTCTCTGAGAACACAACTGTTTAGCAGGCCTGGTGTGTGAGTCAGGTTGTGATCTTGAACTCATCGTCCAAATTTAGCTAACGATGCCTCCCCATTATGAGGCTTCAACTCTCACTTCAGTTGCAAGTTTAAACTCAACTAAACACATTCCATCTGAACCTCAACTGCTTCAAGTTCCAGTTTGCTAAAAACGAATTCATGTCAATTTAATGCAAACCCCAGGTGACCTGCTGGTGCTGCACCTGTCTGATCTGATCCGCATGGCCTTCATGGCTGCCACAGACCACAGCAGCCAGCTGCGCATGGCCGGGCTGCAGGCCCTGGAGGACATCATCAAGAAGTTTGCGTCCGTGCCGGAGCCTGAGTTCCCGGGCCACGTGATCCTGGAGCAGTACCAGGCCAACGTGAGTTCGTCACAAATCCCACGTGACTTAGTCACAGATCCCACGTGACTTTGTCACAGCTCACACGTGACTTCGATGGCCGTCAAATGAACAGGAGACGAACGTTCTCACTCACTGACTTCCCCCATCTTCCACGCGTACAGGTGGGAGCTGCTCTGAGACCTGCGTTTTCCCCGGACACCCCATCTGACATCACCGCCAAGGCCTGCCAGGTACGAGTCCCTGAACACCCCCGTCCCACACACACCTTCACACACCCTCACACACCCACACCCTCACACACCCTCACACCCACACACACACACACACACCCTCACACACACACACACACACACACACCC
>NC_090054.1:21430782-21433282 GCF_038355195.1 Osmerus mordax | reverse complement strand
TACATTTACATTTAGTCATTTAGCAGACGCTCTTATCCAGAGTGACTTACAGTAAGTACAGGGACATTCTCCCCGAGGCAAGTAGGGTGAAGTGCCTTGCCCAAGGACACAACGTCATTTGGCACGGCCGGGAACCTTCTGATTACTAGCCCGCTTCCCTAACCGCTCAGCCACCTGACTCCCTACTGCACAGCCACCTGACTCACACACACTCCCCTACTCACACACCCCCACACACACACACTCTCACACGCACGCACTCTCACACTCGCATACACACACAGTCTCATACACTCTCTCTCTCTCACACACACTCTCTGCTGCTCCTGCCTGTGTTTCTCCAGATGAGAGTCGGCCCAACATGGACCAGGTGAGCATGCTGACAGCCACCACCCTGTTCCTGCTCTCCTCCAGCGCTGAGCTGGCCGGGGTCTCCGTCCTGCAGAAGGGCTGCTTGGACCTGTTCCACAACGCTCTCAACTCCAGCGACCCCTGGGTAGGATGCGCTGCACACACACGGATCACTGCTGACTCACAGCTCACATGAATGACCCCCAGACTCCTAACTAGTGTGGGTGGAGGAGTCTGGGTCTGGTGTGGGTGGAGGAGTCTGGGTCTGGTGTGGGTGGAGGAGTCTGGGTCTGGTGTGGGTGAAGGAGTCTGGGTCTGGTGTGGGTGGAGGAGTCTGGGTCTGGTGTGGGTGGAGGAGTCTGGGTCTGGTGTGGGTGGAGGAGTCTGGGTCTGGTGTGGGTGGAGGAGTCTGGGTCTGGTGTGGGTGGAGGAGTCTGAGTCTGGTGTGGGTGGAGGAGTCTGGGTCTGGTGTGGGTGGAGGAGTCTGGGTCTGGTGTGGGTGGAGGAGTCTGGGTCTGGTGTGGGTGGAGGAGTCTGAGTCTGGTGTGGGTGGAGGAGTCTGGGTCTGGATGTTCAGTTCCTGCCTATCCATCCCAACACACATAATCCAGACACTCCTCACTAACTTAGACTTAAAAAACGTTCCTCTCCTCCGAGAGACAGTTTTTGGCACAGCACAGAGCATATAGACACACATTTAAAACACTTCAAAGTAACAAAACGACAACAATCTCAAGATCATCTTTCCCCCGAAGGCTAGCGATGGTCTGACTGGTTGGTTTGCTGTTGCAGGTCCAGGCCCGGTGCTACCAGCTGCTGCTGTCGGTGTTCCAGCAGTCGAGCAGGGCCGTGTCCACGCCCTACATCCACGCCCTGGCCCCCGTGGTGGTGGAGAAGCTGAGGGCGGTGGAGCGCTGCCGGCCCGCCAGCCCAGCTGAGCTGCAGGGTGTCCAGGAGGGCGTCAGGGCCCTGGAGGGCCTGGTGGCCATGGGAGACGAACAGAACCGTGAGTGGACTTAACCTGCCTTAGACGAGCAGCACAGAGGAAGAGAAGGTGTGGCTCGGTGGTTAGAGCAATTTGACTGCAGACCAAGAGGTCACAGGTTCAAATATCCTCCTAATAAAATATGATATATCCTAAAAGCATCTGCTGAATGAAGGATGACATTAGCTTAAATTGGATAGATGTTTATTCGTCCCAGAAGGGAGATTCAGAAGTGCATGTCTGACTCCTCCGGCCTACAGTGGTAAGACTGGCCTATTAAAACACCTTATCGTAAGATTAGTCTTCTTGTTTGGTGTGCTCACAAGCCCAGCCCAGCGGAGAGGGCTGGTCTCTGGGCCATGCAGCTCAGCTGAGAGGGCTGGTCTCTGGGCTCGGTCCTGAAGTCCAGTTGGTGTCGCTGCAGTAGCTCTCTGCCCAGCCAGCCTGTTTGTTAAAGGTGGAGGCGTGTGCTGTGATGACTGGTCTGCTAAACTGCCTGCTGCGTCTGCAGGTGTCTGATTACCCTCCAACAGCATTTCTTCATACCTGCTCTGAAGCGTTCACCTCTGGTGACTCTCCTTGTGACCGCGGAAGGCTGGCCTCTCAGCAGCCTCCACTCTAACCCTAGCCCCTGTGAGCCTGCTACTGTGTTAGGGTTAGCTGGGCTCACCCACAACAAACTGCCCCCTGGTTTCTCAAGCCTAAAAAACACAATGTCCCAATGTTACCTTCACACAAGGCTGAAACTAACCTTAGAGAATCATACTGTGGAGAGGGTCTTAATAGCATCCTGTTAATTGCTGGTTTCCCTGTTTTCTGTTCATGATTGTTGGGTTAGGAAATGAATAAATGTATCCACCCTTGTCTCCCCATCTCTCTCCTCCTCATCCGTCTGTGTGTGTCTGCGTGTGTCTGCGTGTGTCTGCGTGTGTCTGCGTGTGTCTGCGTGTGTCTGCGTTTGTCTGCGTGTGTCTGCGTGTCTCTCTGACATGTCAACAGGAGTGCAGCTCCTGGCTCTGCTGGTTCCCACCTTGATCTCCTACCTGCTGGACGAGAGCGACTTCACCTCCGCTCCCCAGACCTCCAAAGGGCTGCATGACTTCGCCCTGCAGAACCTGATGCGGATCGGACCACTCTACCCCGCCGCCTTCAAGACTGTGATTG
>NC_090054.1:21336081-21430582 GCF_038355195.1 Osmerus mordax | reverse complement strand
CCCTGACTTTGTGTACGGCTGCGCGTGTCTTGGTGGTGGTGCTGGTGGGCGGGGGGGTGGTGGTGGGTGCAGGCGTGGTGGTGGAGGGGGGCTCGGGGGGTGCGGTGGTGGTGGTGGTGGTGGTGGTGGGGGGCTCTGGAGCCACCGTGGCAGGCAAGACAGTGGTGACCAGGAGGGGCTTGGCCTCCTTCTGACCTGCAGCCGTCGACAGAGGAAGGAGGTGAAGGATGGAGGGATGGATGAGAAGAGCTGCCACAGTAACTCCAGTGTTGTGATGCATTCTTGACATTCCTCTGAGGATGGGAGCGCCCCTTCTCTGTTCCCTCCAGGTCTGCCCCACAAGACACAGCTTCTGTGCCAGTGATTTTCCTTCGACGTACCGAAATACTACTACTCGTGGACCAATTGTGGTTTATTCCCATCACAGACACTATTCTTACGCTAAAATAGGCCGAGCGCTCACCTGTTTTCACTGTGGAGGGTCGCGAAGGGGTGTAATCCAGGGTGGAGGGGTAGATCACTCCTTTCTTAGGCTTCCCCACTGAACAAACATCAAGAATAGACATGATGATCAGGGGGTTTTAAACGACTGTGGATATGCGTGAATGACCGATGAACTGCACTGTGGCCTAGGGACAGACTCACTGTGGCCTAGGGACAGACTCACTGTGGCCTAGGGACAGACTCACTGTGGCCTAGGGACAGACTCACTGTGGCCTAGGGACAGACTCACTGTGGCCTAGGGACAGACTCACTGTGGCCTAGGGACAGACACACTGTGGCCTAAGGACAGACTCACTGTGGCCTAGGGACAGACTCACTGTGGCCTAGGGACAGACTCACTGTGGCCTAAGGACAGACTCACTGTGGCCTAGGGACAGACTCACTGTGGCCTAGGGACAGACTCACTGTGGCCTAGGGACAGACTCACTGTGGCCTAGGGACAGACTCACTGTGGCCTAAGGACAGACTCACTGTGGCCTAGGGACAGACTCACTGTGGCCTAGGGACAGACTCACTGTGGCCTAGGGACAGACTCACTGTGGCCTAGGGACAGACTCACTGTGGCCTAAGGACAGACTCACTGTGGCCTAAGGACAGACTCACTGTGGCCTAGGGACAGACACACTGGGGAAAACTTCACTTTAAAAATAGGTTAAAAAAACAATCAATACAATTATTATTTTGGTTGTGATAAATTAATTAATCTGCCAATGGAACAAGTGAAAATTCATGTTAAGATTTCTTGAAGTGTTATTTAGACCTTTAAAGATATAAACATTTCACTTACTAGATTCATTTTCTTTAATCTAGTAAGTCTTTTTCTAGAAACAAGAGGATCCATCCTTAACAACCTACACAGCAACTTCAAAACCTTATGACTTCAAAAAAACTGATAAATCTTTTTTTTCACAACTCTTTCTCCAAGACATTGAAGATGCCTTGTCTAAAAGGTCCCTGTATCTTACTGAAATGTTACTTGTCAGGTGATTGTGGCTTACGTTAAGCGTTATGACATATTTTGACTAGAAACTAGACAAATATACTTAGATGTTTTTCATCTACCTGAGACCGTGAAAGATTCCCGCCACTTGGGCAGGGAGAGCGATCGGACCCCGTTGGAGAGACTGCCCTTGTAGATATTCTGTCCCGCCATCTTCCTCACGATCACCTTCCCTCCAGAGTTGGTTATGACTCCACTGTGAATACAGAACGTGAGTCAGGCTTCATGAAACTGTCCAACTAACATCGTGAAGCTTCTAGTAGGAGTTGTGTTCAGTCCCACGCCACAACACAGTGTGTGGGTTTCCTTTAATCAATTTCCGGACACAGTTCAGTGTGGCTCTGTCCCAGGTTTTGAATTACTATAATCCAAGAGCTAAAACACAGCAAACATTGTGGATCTTTAAAACCAGAACAAATAAATTGACTATGCTCCTGCACGTCCCCAGCAGACATGGTAACAGAGCCCAGAGACTCACCTGTGGATGGCAGCAGACATGGTAACAGAGCCCAGAGACTCACCTGTTGATGGCAGCAGACATGGTAACAGAGCCCAGAGACTCACCTGTGGATGGCAGCGTTACAGATGCTGGAGATGGAAGCGAACACTCCTGTCCCGTACACCTGCTGTTTGGCCTCCTTACAGCTGGCGGGACATTTAGCGATGAACTCCGGAAGGTTGATTTTCCCGGCGCGGACATCACACTCGATGGCAGGGATCACTGGGGTGGGAACGGGGTACCAGGTACAGGGTTCAAGGTTCAAGGTTCAGGGTTCAGGGGTACAGGGTTCAAGGTTCAGGGTTCAGGGCACAGGGTTCAAGGTTCAGGGTTCAGGGCACAGGGGTACAGGGTTCAGGGTTCAGTGGTACAGGGTACAGGGGTACAGGGTACAGGGCACAGGGGTACAGGGTTCAGGGTACAGGGTTCAGGGCTCAGGGGTACAGGGTATAGGGGTACAGGGTTCAGGGTTCAGGGCTCAGGGTTCAGGGCTCAGGGTTCAGGGTTCAGGGTTCAGGGGCTGAATGGAAGCATGTGGACACTAACAGGAGTCGTGTGTCAAACATTGTGTCTTGTTTGTTTCTACCTTGTTTTGGCTTTTTGGTCTTGGATCCGTTGGGTTTGGCTCCACAGCTGCAGAAAAGCAGGACAGCTACAGGAGGAAACACCAGACCGCACACAGACAGGATCATCAGGGCTTTACTGGGCTCACAGCATTTGCATTTAAAAGAGAGAGAGTGAAGGTGTGTAAAACATGTAGGTGTGTGTGCGCGCAGGCGTTTGTGGTTGTGTTCGTTGCAGATGTACAGTAACCACAGGTGATGATAGATTTAAGCCAGTGGTATTTTGGAAACATGCTCATCAGTTCAGTGTGGTCTTGTCTACATGCTCTCTTTAGGCAGACTGTGTGTATTTTTCTGTGCTTGTGTGTTTGTTTGTTTGTGTGTGTCTATGCGTGGGTGTATGTGATTGGTGTGTGTATTTGTCTGTGCTTGTTTGTTTGTGTGGGTGCGTTAGTGTGTGTGTGTGTGTGTGTGTGTGTGTGTGTGTGTGTGTGTGTGTGTGTGTGTGAATGAGTTCAACCCTACCAAGGCAGATGGCAGTGAGCGCTGGTCTGGTCATCTTGACGAGGGCTGGTTTGGCAAGTCTGTCAGACGTCCTTGTACTACCTCCTGAGAGAGAGAGACAGAAAGAGACAGAGAGAGTGAGAAAGTGAGAGAGACCGAGACAGAAACAGAGAGAGAGAGAGAGAGAGAGAGAGAGAGAGAGAGAGAGAGAGAGAGAGAGAGAGAAAGAAAGAGAGAATGACAGACAGTTCTAACATTTTTTGTTTATGACTGTTTACTATACACGTAGCAAAAATGTCTCTCTGTGATTTTGATTCAAAGACAGACATTTAGCTGGTAGATGGAGAAAAAAAACAATGTCAAAGCCTGTGTCAACAAGAACATGAAATGGTCTCCAAGGCGTCATACCAGGCAGTGCTGTTCTTCTCCAGTAATAATAGTACAGGTGCTGCTGGAGATGATTTGGTTTTTCCGGGACTGTGCAGATTTATGTCTACAGAGGAGACTGTGTAATCACAGGGGCAGACAAGGAGAGAGATGCCAGCAAGAAGTCTCTCCTGAACACCTGTGATGCACCCCAGGTCCCTGAACACCTGTGATGCACCCCAGGTCCCTGAACACCTGTGATGCACCCCAGGTCCCTGAACACCTGTGATGCACCCCAGGTCCCTGAACACCTGTGATGCACCCCAGGTCCCTGAACACCTGTGATGCACCCCAGGTCCCTGAACACCTGTGATGCACCCCAGGTCCCTGAACACCTGTGATGCACCCCAGGTCCCTGAACACCTGTGATGCACCCCAGGTCCCTGAACACCTGTGATGCACCCCAGGTCCCTGAACACCTGTGATGCACCCCAGGTCCCTGAACACCTGTGATGCACCCCAGGTCCTCTGGAAGGCACAGGATTGGAGGGCTCGGACCACAGGGTTGATGTGATCATGTTGGAATCAGGAGATCATTTGCTCCTTGTGGGGTTAGACCAACAGACTGATAATAAGAATGAATTTATTTAGCAGACACTTTTATCCAAAGCGACCTAGACAGGGGAAATTGAACCTTGCAAACTCATGGTGCACAGTCAAAAGCTTAACCCACAGAGCTAATCCTATCCCCTACAACCTGCAAGACTACAACCAAGAGCATTATATTTGGCTTCGGTTCAGTGCTGACCAACACTGTAATACTAAACTTGTACTGATGGGAACTGTAAACCTCAGGGGTTTATGATCCAGTGCTGAGGAATTATAGATTTAAAATCAACTAGCTGTTGATCTGGGAAATCTGTCAGAACCAGCACTGTACACAGATACAGTAACAGAGCATTAGACTAATTTAGTCAAAACATCTGTTTTTTTTTTATATCTACAATGTTTTATGGTAAATAATCCACAATGCTGTGGTCCTCTGGGAGACCTGAGTCTAGGGTAAAACTCGTTTGGGCTCTCTGCTTCCCTGCACCCTGACAGGCTGATACTGTACGCTCCAACATGCCTTTTTTCCCCTGTGTTGTGTTTTGACAGGCAGTCGCAGCCAGGCTGCACATCTCTCCAGTCTACCCTAGTCACACTGTCCTGGAAGGACAAGCTGGGACAGAAACCTGCACGAGAGAGAGAGAGAGAGAGAGAGAGAGAGAGAGAGAGAGAGAGAGAGAGAGAGAGAGGGAGGGGAGAGAGAGGGAGGGGAGAGAGAGGCAGGAGAGAGAGGGAGAGAGAGTGTGTGTGTGAGAGAGAGTGAGAGAGAGTGTGTGAGAGAGAGAGAGAGAGAGAGAGAGAGAGAGAGAGAGAGAGAGAGAGTGAGAGAGAGAGAGAGAGTGTGTGAGAGAGAGAGAGAGAGAGAGAGAGAGAGAGAGAGAGAGAGAGAGAGAGAGAGAGACAGAGAGAGACAGAGAGAGACAGAGAGAGACAGAGAGAGACCAGCTGTACAGGAGAGGACAGTCAGCATGTTCGACTGGAGAGTGGAAACTCCTGAAGCTTCCTGCCAAACACCTGTCAGGACACTAGTGAACACTACTGTAGAGTCACACTAGTGAATACTACTGTAGAGTCACACTAGTGAATACTACTGTAGAGTCACACTAGTGAATACTACTGTAGAGTCACACTAGTGAATACTACTGTAGAGTCACACTAGTGAATACTACTGTAGAGTCAGTTACGTTAAACATTATTGTTGTCATGTAGTTTTTATCACTGCAGGCATTAATAGATAAAAGACCATGTTTACAATTAGTCAGATTTTTAAGGGGGCCACGAGGGGGTCCAAGCTTGTTGTCACGGGGGCACTGGCCCCCCTGCCCCCCCCTCCAGAACCGCCCACCTGGCTGGTGGTTCTAAAGCCCCTTCATGTGGGCATAGGGGACCCTGTCTATAGGAACAGTACACTTCCGACAGGTATCGGATGTTTAGCTTAGCGTGCACCTGTACTTGACGTTCAGTGCTATTTGTTTATGTTTTTAAGATTAGCACATTTTCCTAAACTTTCAGGGGGATTTAACAATCCCATCCGGGCACCACCTCTAACTTGAGCTGCCTCGGGTTCAGGTGAGGAGGCTGAATAGGACAGTCAGCAGAACGTCCCTGCATGCAAGATGCATAGCAGTGTAGGAAGGAAGGCAATAGTAAACGTAACCTATTACCATGCTCTGGCTGTGTTTGATGAAGGCATGAGGGTTCCTCGGCTGGTTTCAGCTGCCCCAAGCTAAACATCGCTGACCGGTCACATGTTCAGCAGATTTAAACCACAATACATCCCCTTCGAATAATACCCACCACACACGATCACCTCGATGGATTAAAAGTCACAAAATAACAACTTGACGATTAGCCGAAGCCAACTGCTTCTGCAGAAAACCCCTCTGCAGGTCCTTCATGAACAGCATGATCATGGTCTCTGTTCCTCTCATAAACAGCAGAAACCTGAGATGTGATTACAGGTGACTCCTCCTGTTCTGTAAGCAGAACCTTGGTGTTTCCAGGTGATGCCTCTACGCTAAGGTGAGCAGGGAGAGGACGAGGAGGGGGGCGAGGGGAAAAGGGGAGCGTGTGTTCATCTGAATCAGCACAATCCAGATTTGACACCGAATATCGAAATGCATCGCTGAGCAGGGAATAGTAGAGCCTGCTAACCTGTGTGTCGCGAATATCTCACACGAAACAGAACATCACTACCGGTTCTACTGCCATCCAGACGGATCCTACTGGGAGCTGCATACCCACAGACAGCAACCTCCTAGTTCAACCACTAAACTGCAAAGTTCACATTCTTTTGAAGAGGTAACCATGGACTACACGGTGAGGAACACAAGAGTCAAAGCTGACATGCTCTTCCAGACCTGTCCCTGTGGTGCTGGGCTATAAACTACCACATATGTGAGACGTTTGATAATGAACTGGAAGACATCGTGTAGAATTACAACATCCACATCCACTATTGTCAGACTTGTAATCCTATATGGGCAAATAAGCAGTCCCTTGAATAATCTCAAGAGAAAACACATTCTTCTTGTGGATGGAGGCTGAGTATCTGAAACTCTTGGCAAACACATTCGGCCATCATGTGCCAAGTGCTCTCCAAGCCAAGTGAGACCGTGCAGACCAGGGAGGGCTCTGACGCTCATCTAACATGTCTCTACAAGGTCACTTCCATGCAGGCAGACTCCAGTTGACTTCATAGCATTTCATCTTTCTCGTTTGTTTGTTCAGCACACAATTTCTTTAAATCTTGGAAGTTTGTTTAGTGCAAGTCAGATCATGTAATGCGCTGCTAGTCATAAAATCCACCTGTGTTTAATCAACATGCAACAAAAAGTCCTAAAGCAAAAAAAAGAAGGAATAATTGTGTTCCAAACAAAGACGATAATGATAATGAAACCGGGTAGATGAAACAGCATGGAAACATCAAAGCTGAACAGACAACTGGCATAGATTACTTTCTGAGATTGTCAGCATCTCAAATGCGGCGCGGGGCCACA
The DNA here is from genome assembly GCF_038355195.1 of Osmerus mordax. NCBI lineage: Eukaryota > Metazoa > Chordata > Actinopteri > Osmeriformes > Osmeridae > Osmerus > Osmerus mordax. The sequence goes on along the minus strand of NC_090054.1, from coordinate 21,423,538 downwards.
TCTCCGTCTCGAGCAAGGATGGAACTGTACAAGGGGAGGGATCGCTTGGTAGAAAAAAGGTGGAAAAACCCTCAAATGACTTTCAGTGAACACTGTATAGCTTTGGGCCAACGGTTCAAGTCCGAACTAGTTATTCTCACAGCGACTGTAAGAGTCAGATCCATAAATAAAAAAGCGTTTTTCTTTCTGAGCTCAAGAATGCTAACTATTGAAAAACTGCATGAAGTTGAAGCAGTATTAAAATAGTAAAATGTTATCATATCTCACCCCCCATGAGGATAGTAGAAAATCAAGTTACTAAAATGAGTAATGCACAACAACCGCATAAATAGGAAATTACAAACAGGTTGGCAGAATACTAACCTGGTCAAACGTTGGCTAATTGATCATGACAGTCAAAACGTTTTCAGAGCTAAATAAAATGCGCCACATCGTCAGAAATCAGATAACTTCACACAACAAGCTCACCTGAAACGTCTTGAAATATTCCTAAGAAGCAGCAGTTTTTCCTTGGTTTTCAAATGCTTGCGGCGCTCATTTAGGGACTATCCAGGTCTTCATGCATGTGTGTTGCTCGTAGGTATGCGCGATGAGCTGGTCCACCTTCACTCTGTCTGCATGGTCCGGTTTGTGCAGCAGCGTTCATTAAAAGTGGAGAACGGGACGGAGCCAAGGCAAGCTATTCCCCATCGCCCGTCCCACTTACGAGCTCAGAAAGCTTTCAGACAACACTCTACAGCGGGAGTGTTGTCTCCCTGGGGCTATAAGAAGAGGATGCTAGCTCACGGCAATTTCTGGAATTCCAACAGAATTGAACTTCTTGTCAGTTACATTCTAAATCACAGTTGTTTAGTCATAGCAGTGACATCTTCCTTGTATGCGATTGAAAATGTGAAATACACAAAACGTATTTTGGAGTATAATCCACACGCCATATTATCTGATCAGTTCCCTATGATAATCTTGAAGACTTTATGTACTTTATGTAAGAGATTTTGACACTTTGGAACATATGCAAATGAGTGTATTTTCTTGGGTGTGTAGAGGATAGTAATAGGATGTTTCTTCTGACACTTCAGCGTGACACTCCTACCCAGTGGCCTTAGCACCCCAGTGGTTCAAAGAGAATCAAGTGTTTTAACTAGAGTGACACCAGCAACCACACTCCTCCACTCCCCGCCTGGCTCCAAATAAACCAATCATGGTGTGTTTGAGACCCTGAGTGGCTCTCTGGGTCAGTGGGGTGTTTGAGACCCTGAGTGGCTCTCTGGGTCAGTGGGGTGTTTGAGACCCTGAGTGGCTCTCTGGGTCAGTGGGGTGTTTGAGACCCTGAGTGGCTCTCTGGGTCAGTGGGGTGTTTGAGACCCTGAGTGGCTCTCTGGGTCAGTGGGGTGTTTGAGACCCTGAGTGGCTCTCTGGGTCAGTGGGGTGTTTGAGACCCTGAGTGGCTCTCTGGGTCAGTGGGGTGTTTGAGACCCTGAGTGGCTCTCTGGGTCAGTGGGGTGAGGAACTCTCAAATCTAGGATAGGTAAGGAGCAGTCACACAGCCATGCCATGTCCCCAGTCGGTAAGGTATACACAAGGCACCTCCCAGTGGTCTGTGCTGGTCTGTACTGGTCTGTACTGGTCTGTAGTGGCACACAAGGCTGAGGTATTGCAGGGAGCGTGTGTTTGTGTTGCTGCCATGGTGACTTAATGGACAGAAGACTGAAGGGCCTCAGTAAAAGAGCTCATTGTGCTTCAGATTATGATCGTTGCAAATGCAGAATCCGTCCCAGAAACGTTTAGAGGTAGATTTTCTTGCCCTGAATAATTGCCCACTGATTTAGCCAGAAAAACAGGTGTCTTTTAAGAGTTGTTCATTTATCTTTCAACAGGCTCTTTAGTTTTAATAGCTTGTCAAGAGCCCATAGCCCATACCAGTGCTGCAAGCCATCCAGCGCCCTTCAGGGATGAATTATGACAGTTTAGTAAAGGAACCCCTTTTTATCCCTCAATGAAAAACGATGCTTTGGACTGTTGAACTTACTTTCACTGTCAGTCATGCTGTGTTTCGTTGGCACGGTGATATTCAACAGACAGGAGAGAGGAGCCCTTTGACACCGAACGGGTCCATCTTAGTGTCTGGTGTGAGAGGTGTGCAGGGTTGTGAGGGTGTGAAGAGGGGCGTGGGGGTGAGTAGAAGTTGTAAGGGGGTGAACAGGGGTGTGAGGGGGTGTGAGGGGGTGTGAGGGGGTGTGAGGGTGTGTGAGGGTGTGTGAGGGGTACATTGCTGCTGTGTGCTGGAGTGGGCTGGCTGCCTTCTGCTGGGGTATGTCAGGCGTCATGGAGATACAATCAGCCTGTAAAATATTCCTTTGGCAGACACTTTTAATGTTGGATTTGAACCCCTCTGCAGTCACAAGCTTTAACCACGAGCTGCCCCTCCTGTCAGAGACACCTGGGATGAGAGACACCTGGGATGAGGTCGGCAGGAGGGTGAGACAGGCGGCAGGAGGGTGAGACAGAGAGCAGGAGGGTGAGAAAGACAGCAGGAGGGTGAGACAGATGGCAGGAGGGTGAGACAGACAGCAGGAGGGTGAGACAGACACCAGGAGGGTGAGACAGACAGCAGGAGGGTGAGACAGACAGCAGGAGGGTGAGACAGACAACAGACAAACAGCAATCTTGAGTGGGTTAACGTCACGTTATATACAGGTGCGTGAGCACCACTTGCAACCATTGTAACTGTTTTATTGACACAAGCACGTTGTACATACGGTAGGAACACGAAGGCCCAGCCTCCCTCACATGGGTTAAGCCAAGTCCTAATGTAAGAGAATTCTATGAAGATCTCCACTGAAAATGTTTTTAGTCGAGGACTAAGGCTTCATGCATGTCTGGGAAACTGGGCCGATAAATTAAACTGGCAGATGATAAAACAACATGGGTTTTTGTATTGTGATTCAAGTAGCAGGGTTTCATTCAAGTATAACCAGAGTCGGATGAAAGAGAGGCAGTCCTCAGAGCCTGTGGCTCTCCCAGTCTGGCCCAGCCACGCGGCTGTGGCCTGGCTCCTGGCCGGCCAGGGGCAGGGTGTGAGAGGGGCTGCTCACCCCAGAGTCATCATCAGGCACGGGCCGGAGCACCACCCCCGTGGAGGTCTTGATCTGGCTGGTCCCCAGCGGAGAGGCTGTCCCCGGGGGCCTGGCATCAGCATCAGCCTCGGCTTTGGAGTCCAGGTTTTTGAAGTTCTGTAGGTGCACCAGGTCCCTGCTGTCGCGGGCGCAGGGTAGCAGCATGACCACGTCCCTGCGGAACTTGGCGCTCATGCCCAGGTAGATGAGGGGGGTTGTAGAAGCTGGCAGACTTGGCGAGCAGGCGGGTGAAGACGCTGGAGGTGTTGGGGACGTAGACACCCAGGGCTGAACACAGGGACAGCACAGCGTACGGAGACCAGGCCAGGACGAACGCTGTGCAGATGGCGATGGACACCTGGACACAGGGAAGGGAGAACATGTCCGGATTTAAAAATGTGTACAAGCTCTTTGCGTTTTTGAAAACTCATGCTTTATTAGACAGTTTTTAAGTGAAGTATAACAGGAAAGGCAGGGAGAGAGGGGGGGCGGGGGGAGACACGCATCAAAGGAACCCAAGGCTGCGGCAGTACGGCCTCAGCCAACATGGAACACACACTCATCATGTGAGTTAGGCGCCCCCAAATACCAGGATTTTAACCACAAATCATAATTTTGTTATCCAACCCTGGATCCTCTCCTCTCTCACCCTGGTGACATCTCTCTCGAGCTTCCGCTGACGGGAGTTGAGGTAGCCGTCGGCGCACATGGCGTTGCTGCTCTTCACGGTGTTGATGATGGACACGTAGGAAAACAGCATGACCAGCACGGGACCAGGAAGCAGGAAATGAGGATGGACATGATGTAGGACTTGGAGATGGTGGAGTGGTGGGCTTTGGACCAGTCCACCTCACATGTGCCGTAGCCTCGGTCTGAGGAACATCAGGACAACACTTTTGATTTATTATTACTTAGTACAACACTTTCATCTCCTTCTCAGCCCCCTTTTAACACAAATCCATCTAATACACCCTGCTTTACTATTCAGCGTTTGTAATGTTTCCTCTCCTTGATGGTGATGCAGAAGGAGAGACAGAGGGGGTGTACCTGTGTAGCTGCCCCAGCCCAGCAGAGGAGCCATGGACCAGAATAGTGCTCCGCTCCAGATGGACATCACAGAAATGAGGATGGTGCTCATACGGATGCAGTGAGCTGCCCGATCACACAGGAGGCCAGCGGAGAGAGAGAGAGAGAGAGAGAGAGAGAGAGAGTGTCAGACAGTTCTACAATGTTCAGAACAGCAGGGTTTGGGTTTCTGTATGTTATTGCTTTGCAAACACAGGACAGGAAAAGTGAGGGGGTGCGTTAAGGTCCAGAATTCTTTCCTAGTTATGAATGTCAGATTGTGACATTTATTGAACAATGAGTTCTCTTTCAACGCTCGCAGCCACTGCAAATCACTAGCACTGAAAAGAACCTCTGTTGACAAAATCCACGTGGTTTTGTATTCAGCAAGGGAGTACAAATTAATTGTTTTCATTGATTCATCAGTTACACTTCACTATAGTACAAACTATTTAAGCTTAAGCTTACAGTGAGTCAACAGTGTCTATGACTTCTTCAACCCTGAAGACTGTGCTGCCAAACAATCATACCTTTGTGAAATTTCTGAATCCAGTCAATACAATCCCAGTGTGTTGGCAGAGGACAGGTTAAACTAATGTATGTACCCAGGTCCATATTACAAGGCAGTTCAGTTTAATGAACAACCTCAACCGTATTGTACAGTTCCCACACAGAGGGGCAACAAGGCAGTCGCCATTTAATTAAAACATTCCTCAGGACCAATTACACCCAAAATACTCAAATTCACCTCAAATTAAGTTAATTTCAAGGTATGCTGTGGATGTGGCAATGAAAGTGCAGTCAAACCCGTGCCAGTAATGAGCACCCATTAACATAGAATAACATCACTTTCAGCCTTTGTCAGATAAGTGCTACTGGAATGTTAGTTTGGAAGAAACCAAACAACAATTTTCATCTCTTCCTCTCTCTCTCTGTCTCTGTCTCTCTCTCTCTCTCTCTCTCTCTCTCTCTCTCTCTCTCTCTCTCTCTCTCTCTCTCTCTTTCTCTCCCTCTCTCTCTCTCTCTCTCTCTCTCTCTCTCTCTCTCTCTCTTTCTCTCCCTCTCTCTGTCGCCTTTCTGTCTCTGTCTCTGTCTGGAAGGTAATCACACCTTTGTTTGGGTGGCATCCCTTGATGTAGCGGGTGACACTGATGACCGTTAAGGTGTTGATGCTTGCAAGGCCAAAGAGCAGAGTGAGGAAGCCGTCCACCTTAGAAACAAAACAAATAAAAAAGAAAGTCACATTTATGTAATCACATCTCTGAATGTCTGTCATTCAACGATGGACACAGGTGTCATAGATGTTGAACATAGATCCAAGATCCCGACTGAATTGCTCCTCACAAGGTTTTTTCAATTTTTTATAGTTATAGTTATCCTGGGAGATTTTCCATGTCTTCCTGAGCTTCTGTGAGGATGCTGGTAAAATGGCTGTACAAATCGAATTTCATTCGATTGGAGGTGTGTTTACCTAGACTCACTGACTGTTCATCTTTGTTGGTACTCATCATCAAATCCTGCCTGATGCCTTCCAGAACACTCCTGCTGACTGATCAAACGTCCAACGTGGTTCTCCACCAGCTGAAACGTGCGAGGGAGAGCTGTCCTGGTGCAGGAGGAGACACAACTCTGATCCTACTTCCTCTCTCGCTTCTGTCCCTTCCTGCTCATCCATCTGCCTCCCGCTGTGACACTGTGGACCCCCCGCTGTGACACTCCCCAGTGACACAGCTCAGCTGTGGGCTGTCACCGATTACCGTCCTGATCTCCTTTGAGGCCTAACCTTATTACTGTCAATCACACGGTGTGTCCCTCCCCAGACGGCCGCGGACAGCTGCCTCTTCACATCTCACCCTGACCCACACAGCTGTTATGAAACGGCACGTGTCTGACAGGTAAAGCTACAGCTGGCATTCCCCACGAGATCATGTCCTTTTCTCTCTGGATGGAAAAACAGATAAAAACTGACGTTTGAGAAGGAATTAAGGAAAGCTATTAAACTATAGTCTATTGAGGAATACGGGGAGAGCCCCAGCCTAGCCCCAGCCTCAGCCCCAGCCTCAGCCCCAGCCTCAGCCCCAGCCTCAGCCCCAGCCCTAGCCTCAGCCCCAGCCTCAGCCTAGCCCCAACCCCAGCCCCAGCCCCAGCCCTAGCCTCAGCCACAGCCCCAGCCCTAGCCTCAGCCCCAGCCTCAGCCCCAGCCCCAGCCCCAGCCCTGGCCTCAGCCCCAGCCCCAGCCCTGGCCTCAGCCCCAGCCCCAGCCCTGGCCTCAGCCCCAGCCCCAGCCCAGGTGTACCTGTTCATGTCTTGTCACGCTGATTCAGTAATCTGCTAATGCGTCTCACATGCCTGTCTGGCTCGCTTACCCTCTCTCTCTGTCTCTCACACACTCTCTCCCACACACACACTCTCTCACACACACTCTCTGTCTCACACACACTCTCTCTCACACACACTCTCTGTCTCACACACACTCTCTCTCACACATACTCTGTTTCACACACACTCTCTGTCCTCTCTCTCTCTCTCTCTCTCTCTCTCTCTCTCTCTCTCTCTCTCTCTCTCTCTCTCTCTCTCTCTCATACACTTTCTCTCTCTTCCCGCCTGTATCTTACAATGTCTTTGTCAATTCAGTCTTTCTATTCCAAGTTTTAGCGCTCCCTCTTTCCCTCTCTAACCCTTCAGTACCTGGACCTCCAGACTGAGACCCGTCAGTACCTGGCCCTCCTCTCCAGGCTGAGACCCTTCAGTACCTGGCCCTCCTCTCCAGACTCAGACCCTTCAGTACCTGGCCCTCCTCTCCAGACTCAGACCCTTCAGTACCTGGCCCTCCTCTCCAGACTCAGACCCTTCAGTACCTGGCCCTCCTCTCCAGACTCAGACCCTTCAGTACCTGGACCTCCTCTCCAGACTCAGACCCTTCAGTACCTGGCCCTCCTCTCCAGACTCAGACCCTTCAGTACCTGGCCCTCCTCTCCAGACTCAGACCCTTAAGTACCTGGCCCTCCTCTCCAGACTCAGACCCTTCAGTACCTGGCCCTCCTCTCCAGACTCAGACCCTTCAGTACCTGGCCCTCCTCTCCAGACTCAGACCCTTCAGTACCTGGCCCTCCTCTCCAGGCTGAGACCCTTCAGTACCTGGCCCTCCTCTCTAGGCTGAGAGACAGACACAGAGTTCTACTCTCACGTTTCCTCTCCGTCCCCCAAAAACCTGAGAAGGTGTGAATGTCTGGGAGATGAGATCATATGAGTAGTTTCTGAGCAAAAGGTGTGCTCACAAACCTAATTATACTCCCTGGCAGGCCTCCATCTATCTCTGACAGCATCAGAGACGGCGAGCGTCCAACTGAAGCTGTTATTGTTCCTCCACTGTTTTTCTATCGCTCCACAGAGACTCAACACATCGAGTGTTGATATCAAGACTTCCACCACAGACTTGCCTTGGGCAAGAAAAACAAACTGGGAAAATTCCAAGCAAAGGCATGACAACTATTTCATCGCAGGCAAAAGCCTATGGAGATGATTAAATGTATAAAAACAAATATTTGAATATATACTGTATATATATTTTTTACTGTCATGATATAGAAGTTGCCCTCCTGTTGGAGTGTTCTGCGACTCAATGATGCTGGTAACCGGGTGAAGCAGTTCCTGTTGCCATGCTGCGGGGGTGGCCTTCCCTCTTAAAGGGGCCCACACTCATAATCTGATTACAGATTAACCTCCAACCCACAAGGAGACCAACGAAATCCCTGCTCTGCAACTCAGTCTCTCAATACCATTCCAGCTAAAATTCCTTCACCCGATTAATCTGGATTGGGCCGAGAAATTAGCAAATGGATACACACAGTATGATACAAGTCCTCTATGCCAAGATAGATCCCCAACTGTCTTATCAAATTACTAAGGGCTTTCATTACACATTTCTAATTAGCATTTGTGTTTTGCTGTTCAACTCCAGTTCAACTGCCATTACCAGGTTCAAGATTTTGTAAAAAATCTAATTAAAGTATTTGCTGCCTTCTGCATTGGATTGTCCCACACACTTTAGAAAACGACAAATCTGTCCCCCTCAATCTTTCTTAAGAAAATTACATTTATCCTCGGATATTAAAAGAAGCTGTCCCGCCCACATTTGAAGACGAAGCTCCGCCCCCGTGGAACGTGAACACACCTGGCACGTCCAGATCCAAGTGATGAGGAATCCATCATCCCTGAAGACGTTGAAGATCTCCAGGACGCCTCTGGAGTAGCCGAACACGGAGATGCTGGCGTCGGAGACGGCCAGGTTCAGCGTGAGGAAGTCTGTGGGCAGGAGGGACGTCCTCTGTCTGTACAGCACAAAGATCACCATGCTGTTCCCCAACCACGACAACCAGCCTGGACAGGAACACACAGCATACGTTTTACTCGTCCTCACAGGAAGACTCTGGGCAGTGACATACATGATAAAAAAGTATTTGCAATTTGACAATTTGTCAGTGTTGAAATTACTATAACTACCCCAACAGGGGATTTTCTGTAAAATGTGTTATTTAGAGTGACAGTTTATAAATGTTTTTGGGAGGCTGAAAGACACAGGCCTCGTCACTGAGACAGTAGAGTACATGTAGTCACTGAGACAGTAGAGTACATGTAGTCACTGAGACAGTAGAGTACATCTAGTCACTGAGACAGTAGAGTACATCTAGTCACTGAGACAGTAGAGTACATGTAGTCACTGAGACAGTAGAGTACATCTAGTCACTGAGACAGTAGAGTACATCTAGTCACTGAGACAGTAGAGTACATTTAGTCACTGAGACAGTAGAGTACATCTAGTCACTGAGACAGTAGAGTACATCTAGTCACTGAGACAGTAGAGTACATCTAGTCACTGAGACAGTAGAGTACATGTAGAACACCAGACAGTAGAGTACATGTAGAACACCACTCTAGTACAGACTGGATTTTTGGGCCCAAGCGTTTGTGCTCATAAGGGTCTTACACAGAGATACTTTCATGTTCTACTCGGTAATGTCTTGAATTACAAGTTAGTTGTTTTAGATTGCATTTAGGATGTCGACATCCACAGGCAGCTGAAAAGCAATTTGTGACCATGAACACAAAAAAAGGTTACAAAAACACATTTCTATTTGAGTCGATGTCCAGCACCTACCCAGAATCAGCAGGTAGACTCCAATCAGCGTCTCTCCCTGTTCCGAAAGCGGAGGCTCTATGTGTACGAGACTGAGGTTGTTGTTCCTCCAAGGAATCTTTGGCGGGCGTTTCAGAATGATCTCCATGTTTGAAGTGTCGCTGCTGCGGCATGAATCCTTGTCGTTTCCTGAGAGCGTCTCCTGCCTGACAGAGACCTGCCTCTACAGACCAGGAGAAGTCCTCCTGCTTCCTCCTAAACCCAGCTTAACACAGACGCTTCACAACTGACTGTCCCAGTGATACCAAGCGCTCTTCTAATCCAATTGGTGCCTTAGCAGGAAAGCAGATGGGGATATTACTGAGAAATCCCGTTCAACGTTGGGAAAAGCCATTGCGACATGAGATGGGATTGCTGTATTTCCTCTAATTCATTAAATTCTCAGTATGAATCAAGCGTGCGTGTGTGCAGTCGTGCATGTCTGTGTGTGTGTCTGTGTGTGTCTGTGTGTGTCTGTGTCTGTGTGTGTCTGTGTGTGTCTGTGTGTGTGTTGACATTACCATGAGGCCAACAACTGTCACTTGGACCTGTGGTGTCTCAGTTAGACCTGTGGTGTCCCAGTTGGACCCGTGGTGTCTCAGTTAGACCCGTGGTGTCTCAGTTGGACCTGTGGTGTCTCAGTTTGGCCGGTGGTGTCCCAGTTGGACCCGTGGTGTCTCAGTTGGACCGGTGGTGTCCCAGTTGGACCCGTGGTGTCTCAGTTGGACCTGTGGTGGATCTTTAGTTTTTTGACACTGTGTACTTGGGGGGAAAGAAACATAAAAAAAGAAACTTATTTAAACATTCGGGGGGAAATGTTTTTTCAACCTTTTGAAAGTTTTTTTTTTGAAAATATTAGTTTAACCTTATTTTTTACACCCACAGTGAAAGGAGAGAACAGAGAAGCCTAAAACAGAGTAAAGCAGAGCAGACTACAATAGATTACAGTAGAGTTTAGTATAGAAGTCTTCATCAACGATTAAACCTTTTTTTCAAAAATATTTTTTCAACCTTTCAAAACCTAAAAAAACGGAAAAAAAAAAAACTTCTGCCTTGCTCCAAGGAATCTTCCTAGACTAGCTTACGTTTGTTGGGCTTAGTAGCCAGGAAATGAAAAAAGGCGCACAATGACAATAAATGATATTTATCATGCCACCAAATACAGATTTAAACTAAAGTAACGAGCCTGAATGATGTAATAAGTAGAAAGTACAGATATTTGTGTAATAAAATGTGGGACTGGAAGTAAAAAGTAGAAAAGCTAAAGTACTGATACCAGAAAAATCTACTGAAGTACAGTAAAGTATTTGTACTTCCCATCTCTGGTTTCATGCACAGTAGGTTAGTCTGAAGGCTGGGTTTCTGTGTGTGTGTGTGGGGGGGGGAAACAAAAAGCAATTTTAAGCACACCAAAAAAGTGAAGTGGTGCCTTTCAGGTTGACTTGATTATCTCTAATAACCACCATCTAGCCTGGGTCCTGTAGGTGAAGGGAACATTATCATCTTGAAGGTGCTAACCCAAACCTCTAAACGTTCACATGTGGAACCGTGTACTGTCGGGGGCCACAAATGGTAACTCAGCGCTGAATCACTTCCCTGAGAGGGGAAACACAGCCATATAGTGTGCCTGAGAGATGCCGTATGTTGTGTTTTTTCGACTCGAAAAAACAAGCAAAAATAATTGGTTCAACAAACAGAAAAGTTCAGAGCAAACAAAAGTGTGGAACTCCTCATCAGCTTGGGTGACGCATCCTCGTCCTCACCAGACTCACTCACTCATCTGTGTCTTTGCTCCCAGACTTCACACCCTCCTCCTCCACACCTCCAGCACCCCTCCCCCCATCCCCTCCCTGCTCCACCCCATCTCCTCCCCCCACACCCCGCCCCGCCCCTCCTCTCCCTTCCCCACCCTCCACACCACACCCCTGCCCCCCTGCCCCTTCCCCCGGGCCCACAGTGAGAGACTCTGTGGTAACACACCTCCTGACGGGGTAACCTGAGCCCCCCTGGTCTGCACGGTCACAGTGTCCTTCTTGTTCCCCTGCTCCTGCCTCCACACAGCAGCTCTGCTGCCGCTCAGGATGTGGAGGGAAGGGCCTGCCAGCTGCCTCGCTGCTTCCGAGTCTCCACCTCAAACCCTCCCTTTGAGCTGCCGGAGAGAGGAGGGCCCTCCCTCCAGGCAGGCCGGGGAGTAAACCTCTGACCCAAACTGTCACCCATCCAGCTGCAAACACAGCTCCCAGTCATCCCTTACCCCCAGTGGCAGCCCCCGCGCCCGGACAAACCAGGCCGTAACGTTGCCGTAATCCCCGCGTCCCCGCCGTCCACAAACACAGAGGGCTGATCTTGGGACACAGCTCCTGTGAGGAACAGTAAAAAGTCATTAACGTGATAACGACAGTAGGATTTGATGTACTGCTGCCAGTGTGGAACACCTGTTGTTGCCAATAAAGGATTTTACAAGGCATGCTTCTTACGCTGTACCAGGGAGTGGAGGGGAATCCTCAGAATGAGCTTCAACCTCAAAGAGACACCTTCTGTGGTGGAGAGGTCACACCGCTAACAGCCAGGCCACTGGAGCGACAACCCTTCACCTGGCCGTGTAGAACAGCTGTCAGAAGATTACAGTGTTGCTAAGCTGACTTACCAGAGGTCAAACAGGGTCTGGAGTCCGGTATGCAGGGATAACCTGTGAATGTGAATGCCAGACAGGGTCAAACACTGCAAACCAGTAGCTGTGCAAAAGCTGCAGATCTAATCCACAGAAATAGTTCTCTTGAGGTGGTGTTGAGGCGGTACATGCCCAGTGTGTGAGTTTGTACCGTGCTGTGCGTACACGCACACACTGGGTATGAGCCTCAGGTGTAAGCACGTTACTGGAAGTGGTTGCCCATGATTATACTGGACCTTCTCCCCCCTCCGCCATTTACTTTGGCAGAGAATTCGAAAGCGTTTGAAATCGCTGTGCTGTGCAGCCACAGAAGACCACTGTATCGTTAGGGATTATGATGATTGCAAAGCTCGGGATGTAAGGTTAAAAGCTCACCAGTTTCCAAATGGAAAATCCCAGACACAGATGCTATTATGAAGCTGCATGTTGAAGGCAGAGTCATGGTTGTCTGGGCCTGACAGAGGCTCTCTTCAGCGGGGACATATACCAGGGCAGGGGACCAATATGGGTGCTCTTTAAAGGGGTACACTTTGGAGGTTGGAAACGGGAGAAATGTTCCCCCCCCCACCTCTGTGCCCCTGCAGGAGGTGCTACACTCTGGGACACCCCCCCCCCCCCCCCACCTCTGTGCCCTGCAGGAGGTGCTACACTCTGGGACCCCCCCCCCCCACCTCTGTGCCCCTGCAGGAGGTGCTACACTCTGGGACACCCCCCCCCCACCTCTGTGCCCTGCAGGAGGTGCTACACTCTGGGACACCCCCCCCCCCCACCTCTGTGCCCTGCAGGAGGTGCTACACTCTGGGACACCCCCCCCCCCCCCCCACCTCTGTGCCCTGCAGGAGGTGCTACACTCTGGGACCCCCCCCCCCCCACCTCTGTGCCCCTGCAGGAGGTGCTACACTCTGGGACACCCCCCCCCCCCCCCCACCTCTGTGCCCCTGCAGGAGGTGCTACACTCTGGGACACCCCCCCCCCCCCCCCCACCTCTGTGCCCCTGCAGGAGGTGCTACACTCTGGGACAGGGGACGCAGGGGCTGCTTGTACCCTCACAGACAGCACCGAAAATAAACATGTGGGAAATGAATTTGGGGATACAAATTTGTAATTTGTGATTACTTGTCCAAGTTGCTTTTCTTTTACCTTGTTTTCTTTAAATATTAATAGTGAAGAAAAAACAATGACGGTTTGAGTCGTTAATGATTAGATATGTGACTCAAATCCGATATTCAGTTGTGGAAGCGATCATGTTAATGCAGGCTCTAGCTGGGCTTCAGGGGTCATTTCTCACCAGAGGGATTCCACAGCCCCAGTGGATGAATAGCAGCAGATCTGTGAACTGTTATCACATGTTCACATGATGTGAACTGTTCCATGTCGAAACACGGAATCACGGCTCCATGTCTTCATCTCTCCAAGAAACGTGAATCCTTCTGTTGGAAGAACTTACACCTGGAGCACACCTGAAGATGATCTCACCTGCATCACCCCGCCCTCACCCCCTGCATCACCCCGCCCTCACTCCCTACATCACCCCGCCCTCACCCCCTACATCACCCCGCCCTCACTCCCTGCATCACCCCGCCCTCACTCCCTACATCATCAGGTGGAAACACCTCCAAATGCTCCAGACCTTGGGGTCAGTAACTAAACAGAGAAAGTAACACACTCCATTACGTCAATGCACACCGTCTTCCTATCAACACAATACAGTCCCTCTTCCCTCGTGTGGTGTCTTAGACCGAGGACTCGGCCCACTGGATGTGATACCTGCAATATCCACTTTCTCATCAAATATTGCCCTTAGTAAACAGGATGTGCATGTAACAGGTGGAGATCCTGTTTACTCATGCCCAGGCTGCTGGTTTGGCAGATGGAGGCTGAAGTCAGCGTAGACCCCAGCTCTTAGAGACTGTGGTACAAAGACAGTTCTGTTGCTCTCCCATCACTTCTCCACAAACAGCCCCCGCTCACACCAAGGCAATGCTGCAGTTAAAACTTGGACTGCATCGTACAGCACAGCCCTGCGGAAGACTGAAGCACAAACACGTTTTTGCAAATACATTTTCTAGACATTTCTCTACATTTCTAGAATGTATACAAGTTGTGCGAATTTGTCGTCGTGAGAATGCGGCCTATCAAAAATATGAACTGCAGATCCTATCTATCTACAGGTGGACTCATTTGAGACTAGTTTCAGAGAAACTGATTTCATTATGAAACAGTTCCTTCATGTAAACCAAGACTGACTTGGTTTGGTATCAAGGCTTATGGGTTTAAAGTATAAATCGATGTGAACTGTGCACATGGCCTGTGCAGAGTCCGGGGAGAAGTGGGGATTGGTTTTGTGGCTCAAGGTTTTTGGCTCCGATGCTCGTACAAACATACAGGAAGCCACTCAGTAAATGGCAGCGTCTATCCAGACCCAGAGTTTATTTAAGCAGGGAACTTATGTAAGTAGGACTCATTTATGGTAGAAATCATGCGTTCCCCATGGAGACTGCTCATCACTTCAGACATGGAAGGATATTTAGTCAGAATGTGAACTGATTTCCTTAAGGAAATGGGCAAGTGTAAATGAAACTAAACATCCTGTGAGGGTATGGATGGAATCTTGTGATGTTGTGGATGACAGCTTCCCCTGCACTTACAGTACCCATGCGTGGCACGGACACACACAGGCAGTCACACACACACACACACATACACACACACACACACACACACACACAGAGCTTGAGGTAGCTCGGAAGAAGAGGACGTGTTTGGTTTCTGGGGCATGGTGCCCACCATCCTGCTCTCCTGACAACTTACTGATGTGAGCCCTCACCTGTCTGTACAGTACTGTCCCCTCACCTGTCTGTACGGTACTGTCCCCTCACCTGTCTGTACAGTACTGTCCCCTCACCTGTCTGTACGGTACTGTCCCCTCACCTGTCTGTACGGTACTGTCCCCTCACCTGTCTGTACGGTACTGTCCCCTCACCTGTCTGTACGGTACTGTCCCCTCACCTGTCTGTACGGTACTGTCCCCTCACCTGTCTGTACGGTACTGTCCCCTCACCTGTCTGTACGGTACTGTCCCCTCACCTGTCTGTACGGTACTGTCCCCTCACCTGTCTGTACGGTACTGTCCCCTCACCTGTCTGTACGGTACTGTCCCCTCACCTGTACTGTCCCCAGACCAGACCTGTCCAGCTGGAAGCCCTTCTTGATGCAGTTGCGGAGGGGATGGACAGCCAACCTCCTCAGCCTTCTCCTCGGTTGGGCTTCAGTCTGATTGATGGGTCTTTCTCCCTGGGTCCTGGTTCCCCTCCCCTCCCCTCCCCTGCCCTCCCCTGCCCTCCCCTGCCCTCCCCTGCCCTCCCCTGCCCTCCCCTGCCCTCCCCTGCCCTCCCCTGCCCTGCAGAGGGGATTAGGCCAGCAGTCTTCTCCTGGAGCAGATTAAACCAACCTGACACGCCTCCTGGTCTACGAGAGCTGACCTGTCCTGAACCTGCTGTGGGGGAACGCAGAGGCCCCTGAGAGACTGAGGAGGGGTCAACCATTGCTCCCCGCTGTCACTCAGGATCAGAATCACATCAAACAGCCGGCCCAGATCTAAGCAGGATGACGTGTCAGCTGTCCTGACCCCCCCGCCCTCCTCAGGTCAGTGGTTCGGCCCGTGTGTGACAGGGCATGCAGAAGTAACCATCTCCATCCTCCCTCAATGAGAGGGGTGTCGTCCCTTCAGAGAAGACTCTGGGCCTTCACCTGGTGACCTCTGACCCACTGACCGCTGGGTGATTCTGTGTCTGTCAGGGATCACAGTAAGGCCGCTTGACAGTAACAAGACGAGGCCAACCCAACCGGCCTAGTTTTCCCCACATCTGTGCCACGGAAAATACGTTCTTATTGGACCAGACTGACGTGATTGAAGCACATAAAAATTATCCATGTTTCAGAAAAATACAATTCTAATCTAGTCTTTAAGATCTTACATAGCACAGTAATGTTTTGTGCAACATGTTTGGTAGATTCGCCAAACCTTCAACTGGATCCAGGTGAGTTGTCTGTGAGTTACAGGACGGCTGTTTCCTTCCCACCTGGACAACACACCCACTTCCCCAGAAGAGGCTCATCTACACGTCCAGTGCCAGCTGCAGCACAGCTGGCATGGGCTGGAGCTGGCATCAGCGCGCACTGGGGCCTGCTGTTTACTGGAGGTGTTTACAGAACAGCTCAGGCCTTGTGGAGGGAAGGTGCCACTGTCCTCGCTAATCCATGGTAATCCCTGGATCCTCCCCTCGCTGAGATCTGTCACTCACTTGAAGGTGTTCTCTGTGGAGTCCTGTGTTATCTTACTCAAGGGAGTCACTGATCAGAGGACATGAAAAATCGTAAATAGCAAAGCAGATGGCTATAAATTCATGACGATGATGATGGGAATGTGACATGTGTAAATTTATCCATTCATTGAATCTCCATGCCATGATTCAGAGAGGCCCATCTGTGATGCCTCCTCCCTCCACCCTGCTGCTTCCACCATCCCACCACCTTCCTCCTCTCACCTGTTTCTAGTCTCCTTCCTCCTCCCTCCTCCCTCCACCCTGCTGCACCCACCATCCCACCACCTTCCTCCTCTCACCTGTTTCTAGTCTCCTTCCTCCTCCCTCCTCCTTCCTGCCTCCACCCTTCACACCATCTGACCTCCCGCTTGCTGATGAGGTCATGCCAAATATATCCACCAGCTTACCTCTCTCTCAGTAGGTCACATGGAGATGAGATGCTGGACTCTAGATGCTGTTGCTGCTCCTCATTCACTGCTCACTGGAGGCGACTGGCATTCCTAAAGTAAAAACACTTTTTAAATGGTTTAGCGTGTGCGAGGTGTTTAGATCGAAGGAAAATACAGCAACCCCTCTGAGGTCTGTGTTTGTGGAAGCTTGCTTGGAAAGAGGAGACGGCTGATGGAGGGTAGGAAGGGAAACACAGGGTCGGTTGTGGCTGAGATCCGTCACCTCCAGGCAGATACCAGCTCTCAGCCCTGCAGCCCCCCTGGCTGGGTAGGGCAGATCTGGAGCTGATGATTATGCTTCTGTAACAGCGCTACCTGTGTAAACGTACATAGGCTACTCCAGACAGATGCATGCAACTACATTAAACATGATTAACTGCTGTTCCATCGTCACAGAAGAACAATTTGTAACACCCAGTAAACGGTGTACTTACTCACTTATCTCACCTCTGTAAAGGTCTGTTAAACATTTAAGATGAACGGGGATCTAAAGTGGAATCAGGTTTAGACGGTTCACCACTTGCATTCCTGCACCTATCCTCTTCTGCAGCTCTTCCTGTTAGTCAGCTCACTTAAGCCTTCCCTCTATCAAATCTATGTTTAAGTTTCATTGCTACTTCATTCTTTACAGGCTGTATTTACAAGCCACAAAATTCTGGGCTTTCTGTATTTTATTGAACGTTCTGTAACAGGAGACCAACAACATGTTGACCCTGGCCCTGCTCTCCTCGCCCTAGCCCCATGAAGGTAGAGCACGCAGGAATGGTGGATAAAAAAAAAAGCTGTTCCAGAGGTCATGTGACAGGTCAGACACGCTCTCAGGAAGGCTCCATGCTCCTTGACAGCACAGATCCAGAGGGCTTTACTTCTTTAATACCCCCTCCACCTCTCTCTCTCTCTCTCTTTCTCTCTCTCTCTCTCTCTCTCTCTCTCTCTCTCTCTCTCTCTCTCTCTCTCTCTCTCTCTCTCTCTCTCCCTCTCTCTCTCTGTGTGTCTTTGCAACTCTCTCTGCATCTCTCTCTCCCTCTCTGTCTCTGAATCTCTCTCCCTCTCACCCCATCTATGTATCTCTCTCTCTCTCTCTTGCTATATCTCTCTGTCAGTCTCCGTATTCTCTCTCCCCTCTCCCTCCCCTCAGCCCTCTACAGCTCTACAGCTAGCATGGCAGGACAACCTGAAAGGGCCTCAGTTCATGAAGACGTGGACACGGCATGACTCAGGCATGGATCATAACTGGAGAGAACAACTGCATCTTCTCTCTGTCTGACAAACAGAGAACCCCCCCCCCCACAGGAGGAGACAGTGTCATGGCTGGGAGTCAGATGGCTGAGTGGTTAGGGAATCGGGCTAGTAATCTGAAGGTTGCCGGTTCGATTCCCCGCCAGGCAAATTACGTTGTGTCCTTGGGCAAGGCACTTCACCCTACTTGCCTCGGGGGAATGTCCCTGTACTTACTGTAAGTCGCTCTGGATAAGAGCGTCTGCTAAATGACTAAATGTAAATGTAAATGTGAATAAGGAGACCTGGAGAAAAGGGATGAGATGTGGATGAAGAGAAAAGGTAGATATAGGGAGAGGTGTGTGTGATCATTAACATGCAGTGCAGGGAGAGACAGAGAGGGGATGTGAGACACAGAGAGATGAAAGGGCTCCAGGCCAGTTCCTGGGCTACGAGCCAAGACAGTCCGCTTTGAAACATCCCGATGGAACTTAGCCTCACCGCAGGCTTGTTCTCTAACCATGACGCAAATAGACTTTGATATCCTCCGCTCAAACACATGTTTAATCGTCCTCACCCCGGCTCCTCCATGCCTTCTGACACATGTGTGGCGTGCCAAATGATCAATGGGCAGAAGGTGGGATCTGCCGAGGGTGAAATCGACACTGACAGAAAATTAAAAGATGACTTTCTGGTTGGATAGGTGACAAAATGTTCTTAAGTGTGATTATTTGATTATGTTGAGTGTGAGGTGATCCCTGAATAAGGATGAACCTCTTCAGGATGAGGAGAGTTTAAGCTGCTGAAAGGAGGATTTTTAAAATAGAGGATCACCTCATTATGACTTCTCTCATGACTATGTGACTAGGTATACTGTCAGGTTGAAATCAAACTTGCTACGAGTATAATGCTAGGTAACTTAGCCGGGCGGCTAACTAAGCTAGCCAGGTACAGTTTCAGAAAAATAACTGTGGGGACCGTTGGACATATTTGGAACTCACTCTTTAATGGGATAGAGATCTCCAGGTGATCCTTCGCCTCCCAGAGTGAGGTCTTCTCTACAAGCAGAACCATGACGGGCTGTTCAGTCTTTGTGTCTTACACCCAACCGTGGCGAAAGAAGGATTTGTGTTTTGTAGACATTGGCTGTGTCACCTGACAGTCATTCTAGAATATTCCACCAACATGTAAACGTTCTTCAAACAGGCTGAGGTACTGGTGAACAAGTGACAGCAGATATTCTATCCCCCCCCCCCCCCAAGGTGTCAACAAAACGTACACAGGATATACCTGAGTAGCAGAAGATCAAAGGGAATTTTCTTTGAAACCCACCTGTGGGCCTCACATCACCACAGAAACATTTAATTGCACATTTCAAGAAGCTGTAAGTGGCTGCAGACAGGGTCCAATCACTAACCAGTCCAGGTGAGGTGTTCTGACAGCTAGCCCACCTCCAGGCATGGAGAACACAAGTGACTGTGGCCTCTATTGTTTTGGGATTGTTGCCAAGTGCCAATAGAGGCTACAACTGATAGTGGCATCATGTGATTCTTTCTCCACACAGGGACAGAATGTGTGTGAGTTGTTGGCAGGTTGATGGAGGTTTAATATGAATTCTACAAAAGGAGTTACTGGGGCTTTCCTCTCCTGATGGAACTAGCTCCAGGTGGCCACCGGCCAATCAGTGAGTGAAGTCAGGTCAGTGAACAGGTCTGCTGACTTTAATCCTCTGCGACAGGTCAAAGGTCACGTTGACTGGCTGAGAAGGGTGATGAACCTAAGCTAGAGGTGGAGGTCAGAACTGAGAGGGAAAGTGAGAGAGAGGAGGGAGAGAGAGGAAGAGAGGAGGGAGAGAGAGGAAGAGAGGAGGGAGAGAGAGGAAGAGAGGAGGGAGAGAGAGGAAGAAAGGGACAGAGGGGAAGGACAGGCAGAACGTTGCTCTTATGAAAACACACTTCACTGCACTTTCACTTTTCATCAGGAGTGCTGGCTTCTCACAGGCTGGAGGAATGCACCGCTCCAGGGCAGCCTGCAGCTCACCCCGACTCCATGCCCACCCACCTCCCCCCGCCCCCCTCATGCCCCGCCCCCCTCCCCACGCCTCCTCCACCCCCTTCCCTCCCCATGCCTCCTCCACCCCCTCCCTCCCCACACCTCCTCCACCCCCCTCCCTCCCCATGCCTCCTCCACCCCCCTTCCTCCCCATGCCTCCTCCACCCCCCTCCCTCCCCACACCTCCTCCACCCCCTCCCTCCCCACACCTCCTCCACCCCCCTCCCTCCCCACGCCTCCTCCACCCCCCTCCCTCCCCACACCTCCTCCACCCCCTCCCTCCCAACGCCTCCTCCTGTGGCTAAAGACTCTGCTCTTTGGCTACTGGGAGGTTCCATGCGTAACCTAAATGGTTGCAGTGTGCACAAAAAATGTGCACAAAGATTATTTTTTCATGTTAAATTTCTCATTATTTCCTGCCTGGTTGATCCCATTGGGACACCTGCATAAGACTAGCAGCATGCGAGGACTGAAGCTCTATAGATTATTATTATTGGTTTCTTGTTTTTATTTTTCTTGCTTGTTTTATTTTTCACTTCCTTGCTACCAAGTTATATCACCTCACCGTTAAATATAAGCTTTTCATTACGCTTCACTCCTGCTCAAGTCATTCTGTGTCTCACGTTTTACCACCAAATGGAAGAATTCTAAACTGTTTTGTGAAAAGACACATGCACATATGAACACACACACACGCACACACACACTTTGGGACAGCACACCACTGTTTAAACAAACTGGGACCAAGAAAAATAAATGTCTTCATACAGGACAGACGCAGCCATTGGACATGAGATTAGATTTGACTTCTGGTCTCCCAGGAGACGGAAAGATAACACTGCTGTTTAATCAAGTTATAATGTGGTTCTCCAGAGCACTGGGACAGTGGACCCTGGAGCTGGGGAGTGGACACACTCAGCCCTGAAGGAGCACCACTGTGTCAGGTCTTAAACCCTCCTTTAAGCCAGGGGTGATAAAAAAAAAAGAAGAAAAAAGCCCAAACCTCATATTTTGAAGGAAATCCCAGCAATTGGCTGAACAATTAACAATCAGCCTTTTCTTGAAAGCTGGTCAAGCTCACTGCCAGTCTCACGTCTTAACACAGTCTGTGGACTCAGATTTATCAAGTGTGTCACATACTACACTATATATAGTCACACACTACACTAAATATACTCACATACTACACTAAAGTCCCACTACACTAAATATAAAATCACACCATATACTAATTTGTATCCAACCCTGTACATGATATCAGGACACACACAATGCATAATGCTTCAGCTGAACCTGTGGATATTTCTCTCCTCTGGCTGGATGGGAGGTAGAATGGATTGTGCGAGACACATGTGTGACTTATAACAAACAGCCCACATCCTGTTTTGATAAGGGACTACCTGAAGGAACACTTGTGGTCTGTTTTCTCAGTTATAGTGGTCCTCTTACTGTTGACTATTATTCTATCTCTGCTGGGTGGCCTGGCTTAGCAGAGGTGTCAAATGATCACCTATCCTGTTTCCCAAAAAGCAGCTATCTTGGGCATACCATCATTTACATTTAATCATTTAGCAGAAGCTCTTATCCAGAGCGACTTAAAGTAAGTACAGGGACATTCCCCAGAGGCAAGTAGGGTGAAGTGCCTTGCCCAAGGACACAACGTCAGTTTGCATGACCGGGAATCGAACTGGCAACCTTTGGATTACTAGCCTGATTCCCTCACCGCTCAGCCACCTGACTCCATCATAGTAGGTGCTGAGGCCCCCGGGGCTCAGCAGGCTGTCTGTCACTGGTTGGCCTGACATATTTGTTCCCTATGTATAATGTATGTAGCCTAACATGTCTTTCTAAGTTTCTAACAGAAATCTGGAAACGGGAGCGATCTCCTTGAAGGCGACCTGTTACCGGTCAATGAAAAAAAGCGAGAAGCCGTAAAATCTGAGTGTAGGGTTAAGAGAGCAATAGCTAAGTGTTAACAATCTTTTCTGGTTATTAAAAGTCACGTTTATAACTTCACCAGTTCTACCCTGGCCAATTTTTTTCCGGAAATACTTATCACTGTAATGTGCATAATAGTCAATATATTGACTATTATTATAGTATTCCTGGCTGATAGCAAGCATACAAAGTATTTATATGTGTTAAATATACCGAGTGACAGTGTCAACCGAACGTGACATGCTTAAGACGATGCTCCGGTCAATATCGCAGCGATGAAAGAAACAGCTAAATAACATACAAATAAGCGAAATAAGACACACGAGTAATGAGCCAGAGGCAAACTCTAATGAGTTTGTGGGCCTGCCACATACTAGTCCTCAGACACAGGGATGAACAACACAGTAAAACTACAAACCGCTGATATAATCCTGCTCTTTGGCCTGCAAAGGAATGAAAGAGCCTCTTCAGTCGTGACATGTAATAAAAACACTCAGTTTCCTTCTCCCCCGAGGGGAAGACGGCGGCAGAGTAGCAGTGATTGGATACACACGTTCCTATTTTTGTGTGTCTATGCACAAGTGTGAGTGTTATGTGTATAGATTCTCATGAATTTAATGATCCTGTTACCTGTATCCTGTTACCCACAGGCAGCATACAAATCATAAGTAGAATTGAGATGAGTACATATATCTTGAGTGTATATCAATAATCTTGACTAAAACATACATCTTGTAAACTGACAAGCCCTATCAGAACACAATCAATCAGAGTGCCGTTTTGTCAAGGACAGACTTTGTCAGACAAAAGGCGCACAACATCATGACAGACTTGTTCTTCTACATGTTCATACAGTGCTGTGCAAGTCTTATGCCCCCAAGATATTTTTTTACATGAATATTATATTAAACTTTTTAAAATCTCCTCCATTTGTGCGGCCGTATGAAAGTGCAATGTTGAGATGATTATTTTTCTTCACAATTTCTTAAAGCATTTTTGCCTGATTTTTTTTTTTGTACTGAATACTTTTGCACAGTCCTGTACATGTTCATACATGTCTACATCCCTCTGGGGTCATGCTGAAGTCACGGCTCACGCGTGTCACATAAGGCAGTCACTCCCCTCACATACAATGTAGACACCTGCACACTTAGCGCAGTACCACACCCTCAGTACCACACCCTCCTTGACATCAAGGCAAATGCTGCAGCAAAGGCCCTTTGTGAGGAGTTTACATGTGTACAGAAAAGGTGCTTAGAACAGGAATCTCAAAGCCAGTCTTGACATCTGACACCTATGCTGCTGTTATGGAGATGCTGTTGGAGATGGAAAATTGGGGAAGGAAACCTTGGGCACCATCTACTGGCAGGCAGTGGGACTCCAGGTACATTTACATTTACATTTAGTCATTTAGCAGACGCTCTTATCCAGAGCGACTTACAGTAAGTACAGGGACATTCCCCCGAGGCAAGTAGGATGAAGTGCCTTGCCCAAGGACACAACGTCAGTTGGCATGACCGGGAATCGAACTGGCAACCTTCGGATTACTAGCCCGACTCCCCAGGTAACACAAAAGTTTCCCTAGGGGTAAAGGTTCTACATTCATGTCATTTGTAGGTGAAATTAAGACAGTAATTAACATTGAATACATTTAATGTATTTTCATAGAAGGCATTTCATACCACACCAGTTCCCTTAAGTTACGTAAACAGCATCCACTTGTAAACAGAATCATTTGCAGAGTGTTGGGATAATTTAATTCAAAAGCTAATAACTAATGTTTATTCAAGACTTAACCATATAGTATTATGTTCAGCATTAAATACAGTCAACCAGCAATTTGAATTAAATAAACAAGTTTTAAATGAATCAGATCACCATCGCAAATCAAGAGCACGATAAAGCAGTGTTGTAATAAATGTGCTGTCATGTTGGGATAAATACACCAGGACTGGTTCCATTAGTCAGACAAACTCAGCTTTCTTTTAAACTAGGGATCTGTTTAAGACAGTGGACATTTCCTAACACTGAGCAGGTAATTAGCCAAAATTCATTAAATATAAGTGCACATATTTACTTAATAACTATCTCACTTCCGAAAGAAGTGTGTTCGCATTGGATCAGGAATTCAGATTTACACAGGTCTTTAATGTGTATATACAATGACGCTTTGCTTTTCCTGCAGTCATCGTTGTCAGGACAACCAGAGCTGGTTTCATCAAAAGGCTGTTGTGTCTCCGTAGTCTGTGTTCCAGCGCACGTACAGACCCAGGGTCTGAGGACTCACACTGGGCTTGATGCGCTTCAGGGAGTCCTCAAAGTCTTTACTCGTAATGTTACGCATCTGCAAGACGCCCACGTGAAAGGGGTCAGTCATTTTTGTTTGTTTGTCTCAATTTCATAGAAGTTCGAAACATACAGTGCTATAGATGTGAAAGCTTTTAGTTTTTTGAAGCTGTTGCAAATATCATGATCTTACCTCACTTGCAGCCATGTTCTTAACTTGTTCCAGACCCAATTCTGAGAAAAATACAAAAGTACACACATTTTTCAAAAAAATGAAAGTCTAATGAGTTGATTATGCAGTCTATGAAGGGAAAATGATGGGTTAGTTAACTGAAGATCCATCCTGCCATCTTCACCTCTGATTGGTCCAAGAGCAGCATCCTTAGCCAATGAAGTGAGATCACTTCCTGAGTAGCCCTCAGTCATCCTGTCAGAATTCAAGAGAGAGATGAATTAATGAGTGGATATTGTTATTAATAAATATATGGATGACATATGGCAAAAGTAGATGCATACTTTGATAGATGTTTCAATTCCCTTTGGCCAAGAGGGTTTCCATGCTTTCCCAATAGATTTTTTAGCAGCGTGAATCGTGTCTTGGAAGATGAAAAGAAACATACTGTAAATTCTGGTGAAATAATCTTGCAATGCAGGAGGAACACAATGTGAGAAGAACATGCAGTATAAGTCCTGTACCTCTTCATTTGGTAAAGCTACATACACCCGCTTTGCAAAGCGCCTGAGAAGGTAAACATCAAATATTAAGTCAATTATCTTTTCCCATAACAAAAATCTGCTAGTTTCAGGGATGCAGAGTCGATACCTGAGAACCGCCTCGTCGAGTTCCTGAGGTCTGTTGGTGGCCCCCATCACCAGAACCCTGTCATCTCCTCCTGACTGCACCTGGGACCAGGACACACAGACCATCACACTCTACCCCATCACCAGAACCCTGTCACCCCCTCCTGACTGCACCTGGGACCAGGACAGACAGACCATCACACTCTACCCCATCACCAGGACCCTGTCACCCCCTCCTGACTGCACCTGGGACCAGGACACACAGACCATCACACTCTACCCCATCACCAGGACCCTGTCACCCCCTCCTGACTGCACCTGGGACCAGGACAGACAGACCATCACACTCTACCCCATCACCAGGACCCTGTCACCCCCTCCTGACTGCACCTGGGAACAGGACACAGGGACCATGAGACACTACAAGCACATGGAGCTTCTGGCTCGGATGGACGTTTCCTAGCTGTCAATACTTTGGTCCACAGCTGTCAGTATGGTAAGTGCAGTGGTGATGGTGGTGCTCGTCAGTGCAGTGGTGATGGTGGTGCTCGTCAGTGCAGCGGTGATGGTGGTGCTCGTCAGTGCAGTGGTGATGGTGGTGCTCGTCAGTGCAGTGGTGATGGTGGTGCTCGTCAGTGCAGTGGTGATGGTGGTGCTCGTTAGTGCAGTGGTGATGGTGGTGCTCGTCAGTGCAGTGGTGATGGTGGTGCTCGTCAGTGCAGTGGTGATGGTGGTGCTCGTTAGTGCAGTGGTGATGGTGGTGCTCGTTAGTGCAGTGGTGATGGTGGTGCTCGTCAGTGCAGTGATGATGGTGGTGCTCGTCAGTGCAGTGGTGATGGTGGTGCTCGTCGTACCCCATCAAACTGGATCAGGAACTCCGTCTTCAGACGCCGGCTGGCGTCGTGTTCTCCCTCCTTCCGCTCGCAGAGGAGACTGTCGATCTCATCTGTGTTTTGGTGTTTAAACAATTCAAATGAATGTAGTTAATAGCGAGCGTGTGAAAAGACCACCCAGGACACATTTTGCGTGTAAATAATGACGATACCAATGAAGATGATGGAAGGTTGTAGTTCTCTGGCAACAGCAAACAATGCCCTGACCAGCTTCTCCCCCTCTCCTACCTGTGACAGGCACACAGAACACGCTCAGTCAGCTGACGCCTCCACCACGGTCACATCTCTGCATCAGAGCTGCCTCACAGTCAAACCGCTCACATATTTAGAGGTCAAAGTGGCTGCTCACATATTTAGAGGTCAAAGTGGCTGCGCTGATGTTGAAGAAGACAGCGTTGGACTCCATGGCAACTGCTTTGGCCTGGTTAGAGACAGAGGGGTTGGCGTGGATGTTTTTTCTTCACTCAAAGAAAAATGTATTCCTGAGGCCAACCTTCGAAGACAAACACTCACCAACATTGTTTTTCCGTTTCCTGGAGGCCCGAAGAGGAGGAGGCCACGTGCTGGTGCTCTCAGGCCAGTGAACAGCTGAGAGAGCGGGATCAGAGGTAAGAGAATGAGCAGAGCGCATTGAACACTGGGGCTACATAACATGAGAAGCATGTTAGGGGATTACCTCTGGTCTGAGTGCTGGCAGGATGACGATCTCCTGCAGGGCTTGCTTGGCCAGTTCCTGTCCAGCAATGTCTTCAAAACAAACCGTGGCTCCACTGAGAAGGAAACACACAGGTCTATGTGACGGTGCTACTCCACAGTCCTCCTCTGTGTTCCCCAGCCTACAGGGCTGCCCTGCTGACAGTGCCAAGTCAACCTTTTCAATCTCACCTGTCCACGATTTCATTGAGGATCAAGTTGGCCAGCTTGCTGTCCACGTTCTTAAAGTTTTTCATGTCTCTCGTAGGAGGCTGTCGGGATACGGCTGGTCTGCCGTTTGGAGCCTTTGCCACTTTAGGTGTAACCTTCAACAAATACACACATATTACAATCTACATTCGTAATATTAAAATTTGATATGCATACAGTATGCACAAACTACTGGGTGGTACAGTTTAAGCAGGCATCAATGACAGACATTACTAAGAACTGGATAGTTTCTATCAGGTGTGACATCTCCATATGATTATATTAGATATGATTATACCTTCATGCAGGTGGACTTGACCCCTGTTCTGACAGTGTTGGGTGGCTTGGTCAGGCCAGGCACCCCTCTCTGACCAGGTTGGCTCCTTGGAACTGGTTTTGGCTGAGAGGGGGGATGGTCTGATGAGTTGGGAGAATGTTCTTTCTTTGCAGCTCCACCCTCTGCAAGACAAGATCATTGATTTGACTACAGGCTGGACGTGGTGATATCACCGCGCAGAGAAGAATCATCGGAACCACGGGTTGCTTTGTGGATCTGTGGTCAGGAATATGTGAATTTTTGAAAAGCTGACCTAACAATGCAAGGCGATCCTTCGCCATTGTCAGATTGGTGACCATCTTCTCCTGAAGTCTCGTTGATCGTTCATATTGTTCTCCTAAAGGTGTAACAACAAAAAACAATGAAGCGTGTTAGGTGGTTGAAACAACCTGCTAGTTTATTAAGTTTAATTGACAAGCAGTAGCTACCTTGTCCTGTGACCTCAATAGATATACCCCGCTGAAGCTCAACAATCCCTTTCTTGTACCACTCAACTGCTTCTTCCTTTACACCTAAGAGAGGGGAAGGGAGAGAGACAATTTTCAGCTACAGCTCGACTTGACAACTATTTAGTCCATAGACTAGAAGTGATCATCCTTACCTTTTTCATCCTCGTCAATCCTAAGAGCCACGGATATATATTCGAACGCCTGTTTATGACAGTTCTTAATAAGTTCGCCGTTGTCTTTGCAATTCTCCGCCCTCTTCATTTTGGCCGACATAGCTAGCTACAAATCAATAACAAACGCATTCGTGTACCTTGCTAGTTTAGACAGTTAGCTAGATGGCCAATCGGATGGAAGTTTAACTTATTTCTTCAGTAAAAGTTATATCTCTCTTATCGTTTCATGTGCAAAAGCTGGAAGTTTTTTTATTTTATTAGGTTGTGCTCCATCATAACAAAAATGCAACGGCAATACGGGAAATGTACACTTCGCCTGCGTGAAGTGGACCTTTTGTTTTGTGCAAAGTGTAAAAACACTTGTCACGTGCCATGCATACTGGTCATAATCGAGCGTAGCGCGTGTACCGTGGGGCGACCCGATACATTTATTCCGTTAAAAAATAACCAACCACGCCTACATAATACTAACCAATCGATCCTCATAAGTATTTTCTTTAGTAGCCTATCCACATAGACTTACGTAATTCTAGAACTACTTTAACCACACCTCTTACCTGCTTTGAGAAATAAACCAATGGATGTTATGCACTGACATGCTTTTCAACCAATAAGCCTCTCTCTTTACAAAAACACTGACGTTAAAAATGTTTTAAATGTCGGCGACAGACGATTTTGATCTGCTGGGCGGTGTTATTTGTACACACCCGAAAATCGCAAAAGTGACGCCAAAACATCGACCTTTGAATATGAACTATGTTATGAAAATAACGAATAAATACGGTATTAAGGGCTTGCTTAGCATGCATACATATTAAACAAGAACATATGGGATGATGACATCGACTCATCTAGTTTAATCTACTCAACCTCTTGATGAACCTCTTGTCCCGTGTGCATTTAGGGGGCACCGGCTTATAAACCATGCGTACCCAATACCCGACTTCTGTCAAATCCAGTTTAGCTATCCCACAGTGCTATTTTTGCTGGCAACAGACAAACTAGATCTGGGCTTTGTTCATCTGACACGGGCCTAGCAAACGAATTAATTAGACATTTAAAATATTAAAATTTCGTCCTTATCCCACCAGCTATTTTAGCTATTGTAAAGATATACAACTGGACATAAAATACCGGCTAGCTGAATTTATAAAAGTTAGCTGGCTTGCTATCTTAAGCTGCCACCTTTTTGTGTTCTTCGACTTCCGCTGTTTTCGTTAGTGTTCTGAAGCCATTTGTTTTTCGACACTTTCACAGGTTTTTACTTTTTTACCCGACAAGATTTCAGCTAACCAAGATAGGCGGCTCGGGAACTAAGATGTCGAACCGTGTGGTGTGCAGAGAAGCAAGTCACGCCGGCAGCTGGTACACCGCTTCAGGTACCAGTGTGACGAGCAAGCCAGTAGTAGCTAAAACTGGGGGAGAAGGACTCGTTAATTTTCTTGTATCAAGCTCTGGCTCGCTGAAGTGGGGTTTAGTTAAGCTAGCTGGCTAGTTATACACGTCTAGGCCAGTGATTCCGTTCCGTCAACGGAACATGCAGTTGATATGACTCGTTAGCTTGCTGGCAAGCTAGCTAGCTAGCATTAGATTTTACATTAAACTTGTTAGTACCAGCAAGCTGGATGCCTATTTTGTTTGAGGTCCCGAAGACGATGTTCGGTCCATGAATCAACTTGAGACAAATGTCAGGACAATCAGGAGACTGTTCTCTGGAACCGGCTTGCTGTTACAAGACTTGGTTAGCTAGCTACTGACTGTACAGTAGCTACAAACCTCTCTTGACTGTTCTTTTGCTAGATTTAACATGCAAAGAAAAAGAAAAGAAATCGTGTCTCCAACATATTTTCTGTCTTGCATTTTCTTGTTATTTTTGCATGAATGTCATCAGTAAACATTCTTCACTTGACTATAAATACTCAGAATACATAATGTATAAATATGGACGTTCCTCGTCCATGGAAAATATTTCCATTCCAGGACAGTCAGCCGTTAGCAGACGGCACTAGGTTACTAAATGTTACATTAAAACGAACTTGCTAAAACAAATCTCTCGGGTTCACTGCATGTAGATTCAAGCCAGTTTAGCATTATTATCGGACGGTCGGCAGAGGGGATTTATCATAACGGCAACAACAAAAAACCGCTGTAATGTTTTCCTCCCTATTAGTTGGTGCAACATAAAGATAGTGTCTAGTACTGTTGTATCTAGTCAGAAACAGCCAGGAGTACCCAAGTGTTTCGTCAGATTTACAGTATGCTGGCATCCGTCTGACAGGGATCGAGCATATTGCTGACCCTCTGTTGACATGTTTGCCTTGATCCCCTCAGCCCTGGAACAAAGGACCGGGTTGAGTTGCAAATTGATGGTTCATGTTGCTTTGGCTCCCCCTCCCCCTCTGACTAGCGGGCTTCCTCTGTGTAGACAAGCGAGCTTGACAGTTTATCCCATTTAAGCCCGTCATTCTGTACGTCACATCCGTACAGTGTTTCATATTTCTCTCAGATTTGACTCGAACTCTGACCAGAATGACTATCCGTTCCTATTAGTCGGAGTGTGTGTTGGGGATTGTGGGGCACTGCACAAAATAACATTGTAACTATTAATGATGGTCTTTGGCATGCTGATTAGGTGCAAAACCATACCCAATTTGTGTAACAATAGTATTAATAAAGTGTATGTGGAGGATATTGTATAAATCCTAGAACCTTTTGTGCAGATTCAGGTCCATAGTATGCAGACTGTCTGGGATTGGTTGGATAGCCTGACTGCACTAAGTAAATGTTTAAATTCATCAATCCCAAAAGGCAAAGATAAAGTGTCAGCTGTTTTACAAGCAGCCAAACTAAGATGTATGAAAAAAATTATGATTAACGTAGTTGTCTTAGTTTGCTAAGATAACAAATTCCTGTGTCATGTAGTCGGTGAGAAACCTTGTGTAGAGAGGAGGTGTGGTGATCTGTCCTCAGTCCTTCGTTTCTGCTGCTCCTAGAGGCAGATCCACTCTGTCATGGACGTAGATCGACCTGCTTGTTAAGTGTCAGAGGAAGACGGGGGCTTCTCTTAGGGCCAGACAGGCAGAACCTCTGCTAGCGTTGGATCAGGTGACGTGGCTAGCTGAGATGTCACCTCAGAGGACCACAACAGCATCTCTTTAGGGGCAGTTCTGTGAGCATCTGTGAAACCCTCTGTGATGTTGCTTGTTAAAAGGACTAAAATTGTATTTGATTCCTCACTTGTGTACCCATAGGCTAATCAGAACTACATGAGCATTCCCCTCTGGGTAGGTAGGCTTTTCCTGTGGAAGTTTATCCAGTCCATTTTGATTTGAATGCTCTCCAGATCATTGTGTTCTTATGGGCCTGTGACCAAAAAAACATGTTTCTTTTTATTAATGAAAACGGCTACGATGAGTCATGCCTGCTCTCTTGTAGAGCACTCAGGAAATGGGTTTACTAACAGGAGTAGTGCAAATATAACATTTTATTTAGTGCAAAAAATATGTAAAGTATTATGCAAAGCCTCAATCACTCCGTTAAAACGATTTGGCTGATGGCATACAGTATAATAACAAGAACATTGTTCTTCACCTCTATATTGCATTGTTTCTGGTTGTGTATTTATAGAGACAATCAACAGTCTGTCTTTGTCTCCAGGTTCCCAGCTGAATGCACAATTAGAGGGCTGGTTGTCTCAAGCGCAATCCACCATCAGACCTGCTCGGGCCATCATAGCACCGTAAGCTGCCAGGAGAAAACCTTCAAATGTGTCCTGGTTGCTATTCATGGCCTGTATTGTGTAAATTGAATTCCCTGTTACACCTGCGTCCTCAGGCATGCTGGGTACACCTACTGTGGTGCCTGTGCAGCGCACGCCTACAAGCAAGTTGACCCTTCAGTTACGTGAGTCATGTGACCCCTCTCGTTATTATACCTTATTAAATGTGTCAGTCATACAAACACCTTATTAGCAGAAACTGACTTCTTGAAATACCTACTAGTAGAAACTAGTAGTTTTTTTTAGTTGTTGTTTAGTTTTTTCATTTATTTTAGATGTATGATTTATCTACTTTTCCCCAAATCTGAGATATTGTAGCCTGATAAAGAACGGTTGGACCAGACTCCGTTTCAGACGCTAGTTGCCTGTTTGTCAGTGTGCGGGCGGTTAGTGTGCTGAGGTGTTGTGTTCTTGCTCTCCCAGTCGCAGGGTGTTCATCCTGGGCCCCTCCCACCATGTCCCCCTGTCCCGCTGCGCTCTCTCCCCTGCAGAGATCTACAGAACTCCCCTGTACGACCTCAGGATCGACCAGAAGGGTGCGCCACCTTCCTTTTGATCAAAAACGCATGTTTGTTTCAAAGGTTCCCACATTTCTGAAGTGTTGGGTGTGATGTTTAGAGAGGTGAACACTCATTTGTCTGCACGACCATCAAAATGACGACTTGCTCAGTGGTGTTGTACCCTGTGTCAGCAGCGGGCACACTGTTCAGTATTCTACCCCTGTTGTGCAGTACTCAGCTGCACAGGGCAGCGGTACAGCTGTAAATATTCTCCTGTAACCAAACGACTCCCTGACAACAGAATGAAAGCCATGGGCAAAGATGGCCCTCGGTGCTGCCAAGTCGTTGTGGAGATCCCTCCTCCATTATGGTCCTGTCTGAAGTAATAACTCGCTAGAGGTTGTGTGCATTTTCAAGCCAGCCCTCTCCTCTGTTTCGGCAGTTTATGCTGATCTGTGGAAAACCGGGATGTTCGAACGCATGAGCCTGCAGACTGATGAAGACGAGCACAGTATTGAGATGCACCTGCCTTACACTGCTAAAGCCATGGAGAGGTGAGGCCTGCTGCTGCAGGAGGGGAACTTACACACCTAGAAGATAACACGTAATCACCACACAATCCTCCTCTGGGATCTGGCCACGGTTCTTTAGTTTTATTAAGAAATCTGTTTTATTTTCAGTTTATAGTTTTATGTGAATCTTTTCCGTGCGTGGTTTGTAAATCTGTGTGGAGGGGTACCAGCCATAGGAGATCCAGATCGTGTGAGAACCAGACAGTGTTTGTGTCTGTGTAAGAACCCGCAGCTCTCCTCTGTTTCTCTTCATCTCCCTCGATTGCAGCCGTCACCACAACACATCCGTTTACTCAGTGGAGGCTCTCTCGATTCCTTTTCCTCGTGATTTCAGAACCCCTGTGATTAATGAAGCGGCCTCTAACGCTGACAAACTGTCTTCTTTCCACTCTGCCTAAACTGGATGTGTTTTGACAGCGGGGCGAGGGGGCTCCCCTGGGTGTGGGGGGGATCCATTGCTCTGCTTGATTTGTGTCCCTTGCTGCAGCCATAAAGATGAGTTCAGCATCGTGCCGGTGCTGGTGGGAGCGCTGAGTGAGTCCAAGGAGCAGGAGTACGGGAAGCTGCTGAGCAAGTACCTGGCTGATCCCTCCAACCTCTTCATCATCTCCTCTGACTTCTGCCACTGGGGTGGGTACCTGCCTGGAGGAGGGAGAGGGGGAGAGAGAGATGGAAGAGAAAAGAGAGGAGAGAGAGAGATGGAAGAGAGAAGAGGGGGAGAGAGAGATGGAAGAGCAGAGAGGGGGAGAGAGAGATGGAAGAGAGAAGAGGGAGAGAAGAAAGAAGATATAGGGAAGAGACAGGGAGAGAGAGAGAGATACAAAGATGGATGGAGAGAGATCCTCCATTTCTAGAGTTCAGTTTACAGAAACTATCTCTGTGCTTTATTTTAGAATTTTTAAGATTTTTACTATTTAGCTGGTGTTTTTGAATCCAAGGGATGTACAAATAGACTAAAACAATGAGTAGAATGAATTCCTCTTCACTATCCAAGCTTATTTACTGAGACCTCTGTTCTCCCTGCAGGTCAGCGGTTCCGTTACACCTACTATGATGAAGCTCAAGGAGAGATCTATAGATCCATCGAACACCTGGATAAAATGGTGTGTGTGTGTGCGTGTGTGTGCGCGTGTGTGTGCGCAGCACCCGAGGTGGGATGTATTTCAGACACCCACACAGTGTTACCAGACTACTTAGTTTGAACATATTTAGAATACATTCATAAAACGAAAGATCTTTTTAGTTTGGTTGGTTTTAATCTTTGTGCGATTACATGTCCTGGATTTTTTTATTTCTTCAGCTCCCTGGTACAAGAGTAAACATCTCTCAACCTCTAATCTTTTAGATTTTTACTGTGAATCAGTTACGTTACCTGTCAGGGGACACCTTGAAAGTGAGAGCATCTCTACTGCCTCCACAAAATGACTTCTTCTCTGGTATTTTGTGCCTCCATAGGGGATGGGAATCATAGAACAGCTGGACCCAACGTCCTTCACCAACTACTTGAAGAAATACCACAACACCATCTGTGGTCGCCACCCCATCGGAGTGCTGCTGAACGTATGTACCATGTCACAATGTCAACATGGCCACCGTGGTTCTGAGCGTGTGGAAGGCAGCTGTTCACTGACCGTCTCTGGGTTCGTTTCCTCTGCAGGCTGTGACTGAGCTGAGGAAGAGTGGCTTAGAAATGAACTTCTCTTTCCTGAACTATGCCCAGTCGAGCGAGTGCAGGAACTGGCAGGACAGCTCTGTGAGCTACGCTGCTGGGGCGCTCATCGTCCATTGAGGTCAACTTGCTGGGGAACAACGTAGCTTCGCCCCAACCCCGCCCCCCGCTCTGCCCACAACCTTCTATCGCCATAACCTGCCCTGGACACTTCCCCCTAACTACGCCCTCTCTGACACACACACACACACACACAAACGCCTCATCTTTACAGAAAGGACCCAGACACTCACAGCCACTATATACAGCTAACCTTAATTCCTGAGTCTGTTATCTTTGTTCTCACCCCTCACACCCCACCCCCCTCACATCCCACCTACCTCTCAGTTTGAAGTGAGCTCTTGATTGAAACTGTTTGCTTAAAGTGCAGTTGCAGTATGAGGTTGTTGCAGGTTTGGAAGGGACAGTATATGGGTGTGGAGCCATGCTAAGGAAGGGGGATTGCAATGACAGTAGTTGTCCTTTTTGGTTGTATTGATTCCCGAGCAGAATTTAGAAAAGAAAAGTATAAATGATGTAACAAGCATTAATCTTTACAGTTGTGCTCCCCTCAGCCTTGTGCTCATGTAATCTGCCCTGGGGAAGGAAGAATAATAAAACTACAGATGAAAAAGGAAAATAAATCAAGAATATTTTAATTAATAATATGAGACAAGGATTGTAATGAGTGTTTTGACTGACTACTGCTAGCTGTTAATCCTAGTGAGATCATGAGACAAGCTTCGCAGGTCGGTAGCTACAACCATCGTTGTTAAAACAAGCTGCCTACTGTTTTAGTTGCTACAAAGGGCAACCAAGTTCACTAACCATCTGCTGTACAAAACCAAAAACCTTTTTATATATATATTACTCTCATATTAGTATATTCAAATATTAGCATTTACAAATATCCTTTGTTCCCATTATCTTTGATTTGATGGTTTTGTAGTTTGAGGTGGCGTTTTGACAGGTGATGTTAAACAAACTGTGTTATCATACTAGCTTCAAAGACGGTTACATACAAGTGGTTCAGTGATGTTACAATTATGAAGCCTTAACCGTCACCCTGGATGCATAGTTGGAGTTATCCGTTGGTCAGGATGGTCATTACTAACACATCCCTCTGGTCTCCTGTGGTCATGCTGGCTAGCGCCTGGTTTCTGGATTTGAGTGCTAGTATGTTCAATACTATCACATGGCTACTGAACTCCCCCTGACCTACTGGAGGTGGAAGGCAAATTCAAGATAAGCATGTCACACTGTGCTATTGTGCCTTGAATCACTGTTGCACATATACATCTGAGGAGTCTGTTTGCATTTCTGTTCAGTCTTATTTAGAATGTGAAAGTCATTCTGCTTGGCTAATCCCCAACATGGCTGTCAGTCACTCCACCACTCAGTGATTGGTCCATTGCTGAAGGAGAACTGTGCCACTCAGTGATTGGTCCATTGCTGAAGGAGAACTGTGATCTTCTTCCTTCAGCAGGGGAGGCCTGTCTCTGCTCCACCTCTGTCCCTCAGACAGACCCAGCCTAAACTACACTGTCCCTACTCACCAGGCTCTTTATGGTTTCTTTATGTCGTTTTTTTCTTCCTGTCAGTAATTGTTTTATGTTTTATTCTTATTGTCGCATCGAGAGTGAAAGGTCACAAGTCACAAACCTCCATAATGAAATATACTTAAGTGCTCCCAAAAGGAGTTTTCTAATCTCAGGTTCCACAGATACAACATCATTAAATGCTCTCAAAATAAGATGTAGGATTCATGTTACAAAAAAAAGTAAAATGTACTGAAAATGAAGTCTTCTTGTGTGTTTTGTTGGAATTCTTAACGTTATCAGATCTGTGAAATTAGGATGTAATACAC
Source organism: Osmerus mordax (assembly GCF_038355195.1). Taxonomy (NCBI): domain Eukaryota; kingdom Metazoa; phylum Chordata; class Actinopteri; order Osmeriformes; family Osmeridae; genus Osmerus; species Osmerus mordax. The sequence continues at coordinate 21,387,261 of NC_090054.1, read as the reverse complement.
ATGATCTACCACCAGAGGGAGTTATGGGTTGGAGTTTCCCAGACCTCAGTTCATTAGAAACCTCTACAACTATCACATTTTTATTTCTCATAAATCACGTACTCTGTATGTGGCACTGTTTCAGAACACGCTTTAAACTGTTATTGTGAGTTCTCTTTTAGCTGTGTGGTCGCGTGGCGGTTGGTGTCGGATGAGAAGCTTTAGGAAAGGAGAAAGCCAGACCCGGGTCAGGCGGTAGCAGATCCGCAGCTCTGGTGTAGAGTGCTTCGGCGAGTCCGTCCAACAATGTGCTAAATAAACCCTAGCCTTGCTATGTGCTCATGGCAGCTGCTCTGTGATTGCAGCCTGTCTGGCGATGAAAGCTGGTGGTTATGGGAACTGGTTAGTGACTGGAATCTGACTCAAATCTGCCAAAAATGCGTCCCCGAACTACGCAGTTTAGATTATACTCTAGTTCATTGATCAGGTAAAGCGACAGACACATACATTTAAGAGTATTTTGGTTTTGTGATGGTTATAGTCAGGGCTCTCAGGGGGTGGTGCTGGTGATGTTTTCTGAGTGGCATTTAACTCCGTTTAACTCGAGACAATAATCTCGGCCGAAATCTTCTCTCAGTATGCCCGCGCCTTGCCCAAACGGGAAGTTATCCCGTACTTCTCAGCGTGAGAAATGGTTGAAATGCGTGAGAAATACAAAGTGTTGCGTGAGAAATGGCTGAAAAGCGTCTCACGGCGAATGCCTGGAAGTTGAGAGCCCTGGTTATAATTTTAAATATATTTTTCATGTCTTGCACACATATTTAAGTATTTACATTTTTGATTTGTGATGCTTATACGAAATCTTTTCTTGCCGTTCTGTAAGGAGAAATAATAAGGGTTAACTCTTTGGCAGAACATTTACTTCTTTGTCCATACTGGGTGTGCCTAATCCACAGAATTAGCATTCACACAGAATAAAGGATTATGTGAAATTGTACACATCATGTCAGGTACTTGTAATTTTAAAATCTGTTGATGCAAGTGTTTCGCTGTGTTGGTTTCACAGAGAAATCTTCGCCCCATTCGGAGTTGTATCACCTGCCTCGATTATATTTACCTTGAAACTGAATCTCAACATTCCGGATTAAAATCAGAATATCTATGGAAAGTGTACGATTCATGTCTTGTTTTCGTGGTGATGCTGTAGCCTAATACAGAACTACTTTAACGTGACCAATTTGGTTCGTGGTTATGGAATAAAAACGCCCTGGCTTCGTGCACGACAGGACGTCTTGTAGGCCTATCATGTGGTTAGACCACCCAAATGCCATTCTTCACCAGATGTTGGTCTCCGATGCCACAAGTTGCTGGACGGGCAGCAACAGCTGAAGCAGGGAGGCTGGAGCAAGGCGGGCGGAGCTGGAGCCAGGCGGTGCAGAGGTCTCGGCCCAGGAGACAGCACGAAGGAGCCAGCCCTCTATGGTGGAGAGCGGCTGTATCGGATTGAATGTTAAATAACAATGAAAAAAAACAACAACTTTGAAATCTTCTCTCATTTTGAACAAGGGGTGACGTGAAAACCCGAGTTATTCCGATTGAGCCCAAAATTGGGCCAATCTAAATTGTTCACGTCAAGATTTGGTCCTGATTTTTATGATTATGATAAGACAGACCTATAAACCGTCTACGATTCTTATAGTCAAACCAACTTAGATGATTACAGGGATATTGCAGACAAAGGTCAGTCTCGTGTCGTCATGATCTCCACACTACATTTCTTCATCACAACACAAGTCCAGATTAGATCAAACTGGAATTAAAGGAACTGTCTGATTTCCTCTCCATGAAGGAAACCTGCATGTGTTCACTCACAGACCAAAGCAGAGTGAGAGTGTTGGAATCCACCAAACTACACTCCCATCAACCTCCCAGATTTTATAACGGTAAGTCCGGAGGAAGCAGGATGTTTGTTGTTTTGGGGAGAACACTTTGACATGCCGCTGTTCTTGTGTAGTTGCTACTGCCTGAAGCCTGGCATCAGTTGAATGTGACAGACGTGATGTCATTAAATATGACTTCCCCTCTGTTGTGGGCTGTGATGGTATTACTAACACCTGTAAAGATTGACACCAAAACCAAGATTAAACCTTCTCAACTTCTGTAAAGCAGTCTGACGGAGTAGGTTTAGCTTAGTGTGTTGCCTTGCAGTTGTGACAGCATGGTTGGACGTTTTGTTCACCTCAATATTCAATCCATCATCTGGTGTGAGAGAGGAGATGGAAGGGTAATGTCTGGTGTCTGAAGTTACTGGTGTATGAACACATCCAGTTACTGCTGGTGAGTTATGAGTGCCCATGAACACATCCAGGAGATGACGCCAGGATTGTTTTGAAATCTGAAACCAAGTTTTTTGGGCAAAGAACTTCACATTTAGTTGCAACTTAAATTTGGGTCTGAAACAATTTCGCTTTAATGGAGCTAATAAATTGCTACTGGCCAGTGTTCCCTGACTATAGCTCATGGATGAATTTATTGAAAACATTCAATGAGCTTGCATAAACTGCCTTGACTCTGCTCGGAAATCCCTCTAATAGGCGTTGCAACATTAATGCTGGATTTATTTCTACTCAGCCACAAGAGCATAAGTGGGTTCAGGCATTGATGTTAGGCAAAGAGGCAGGGCTCATATAGAGCGTTTCTCACTGTGCTGGATGGAGTTGAGATCAAGCCTTTGGGACTGCTGGTGTTTAATATCTGTCAAGTAACAGCACTCATACTACGCATGATATTGATTTCGATGCACTGGAACACATTCACACACAGCGTGTCAAGACACTGGGTCCTTCTTTTCCGTTTTTGGTTTACTTTTAGTTCACTCACCTTTCCATTTCTCTCTCTGTCTCTCTCTCCCCTCGCTCTCTCTTTCACAGTTCCCGGCTCTCTCTGTTTCTCGTTTGCTCTCTCTGTCTCTCACTCTGTCACACTCTCCTAGATTTGGGGAGGAGTCAGAGAAGCTGTTTCTCTTCAGCCGGGATTGTACAAATACTAGAGATACTGTCAGCAGAGTTTGGTCGTGACCCTGCCGACCCCAGCTGAGTCCAGGACCTACATGATGCACTGCTGGGAAAACGGGATCCACGTTCTCTGTTGTGGGCTGATCCTGGGCGGCGCAGGCCACCTGGTCGGGGTCAGGACGTCCCAGGCATCCTACGGACGCTACTTGGGCGTCTCCACCACTGCCAGGAAGATACCAGCCCGGGTGGCCTGGTTCTTCCAGGAGCTTCCTGCTCTTCTGGTGCCCCTGCTGATGCTGGTTCTCACCACCAGCAGACCCTCCGGCCTGGGGAGACACCTGCTCCTTGGAACCTTCTGCCTTCACTACTTTCAAAGGTAAGAAGAGTCCAGCAGAGTTGTGGGAGCCTTGTGTTGATGGTGTGCTTACTGTACACGCAGCAACCCCAACAGCTGAGAAAGCGATACTGTGTGTTGAAAGGGAATATTCATGACACACATTTGAATTTAGCGTATGTATACTGCACCTATTTCTTCTCTGCAAGTGGAAATGTGAGACCCGTCTCTAATTTCACCCAGATAATAAGATGGGGACTTTGAATAGAGGGCTTTCAATAAGGATAGGGGCCTCCCTGGTGGGGTAATCCCACAGCCAGAAACACCCGCAGGAATGCACTGGTGACCTGCCACACTGGGGGGGGACATTTCTGTGGTGCCATAAAAAGTCCAAACTTCTGTCAATATGCCAACATAAAAAGAAATTGCTACACCACGTGAATGTCAGGTTTACTGTTTTTTGAATACCTTTTCTTTACTAACCTTTGACAATCAGGTCTTTCTGTTTTTCCACCTCCTGCAGGGTATTTGTGTATTCCCTGCTAACCAAGGGTCAGCCCTTTCCCATGGATGTGATGCTGACAGCTGCCCTGTTCTGCACTGTGAATGGGTTTCTGCAAGCACATTATCTGCTACACTGTGCCCAGTATGAGGATGACTGGGCGTCCGACTGCCGTTTTCTGATGGGTGAGAGAGGCAGATCTCAAAATGGCCGTCTTTCACCAAAACATTAGGTCTTTTTTGGTAAACAGTTGCCTCGCAACAGATAATTGCCAATTAGAAAACATTCTTACCTCATAAGTAGGATTTTATTTTCCATCTAGGTTTGATGATGTTTCTCATCGGAATGGCCATCAACATCCATAGCGACTATATTCTACGCAACCTACGGAAATCAGGAGAGGTTGTGTACAAGATTCCTAAAGGTGATTATGTACAATACAATGTAATGTATTGTACATGCAAAAAACACCTAAAAAACACCTACCACCAGACTTGTAGATATCGTGGTCTTTTACAACGCTATCGATAACGTGTTAATGTTTTATATCGCAGGAGGCCTGTTTGAGTATGTGTCTGGAGCCAACTACTTTGGGGAGATCTTGGAATGGTTTGGTTACGCCATAGCCACCTGGTCACTACCAACTCTCTCATTTGCCCTGTTCAGTTTGTGCTTCATTGGCCCACGGGCATACCATCATCACAGGTACGTAACCAAGAAAGAACCTCTACAGTAAAGTACATAAAATTAAAAGTATTTAATTGACCTAGACTAACTAATCTATATCCTTGCTCCTATTGTCACAGGTTTTATCATGAACACTTCAAAGACTATCCCAGGTTACGAAAAGCTCTGATTCCATTCATCTTTTGAAAGAGGAGGGCAAGGGACAAAAAATGATGTTCTACGATATTGACTTTAGGAATGTGTCAAACGCTCGTTATATACTTGTGTTGTTTCAATGTCCCATCTCTCATCTGCTCCTCTATTTCCAAAACTCCAGATTCAAACCATTTATGACATCAATATTTTTTAAATGTGTTTTTATTAAATGAAATAGTCCTAGGCAGTTCCAAGACTTACTCTAAAGTAAATTCACAGGTCCAATTATGGAAAAGCTTTTCCCATCACGAAAAAAAATTGTCAACTCATTTGTTTCACTCACAGTGGCATCATGTATCATTACTATCACCGGTACTCAGGAGTCGATACATACATTACCAATATCCGCCCCAAGGATACACGCACCCACTCAGATATACTCATACAACTATCTGTTATTTTTTTGTATTTCTAATTGTGCCCCCATAATCCTGATAAATATTATCAGAAATTGCACTTATTTCACTGCACTAGAAGCTCAAACTGCTCCTACCTTTCCATTGTAATCTTCATCACTGTATAATCATTCACGATGACATCATAGTCCTATGGCATGCAATCAGTTCAGAACATTGCATTACTCCATTTCTGAATACCTTTCTCAAATACAGCAGTAGTCTTGACAGGTCATTTGCATGGTGAAACTGAAAACAATGAAGGGAAGATGAACAGGTATAACAAGTATAACAGGTATAACAGGTATAACAGGTATAACAGGTATGACAAAATATGCTAATAAACTCTTTATTTTCTTTATCTCATGGCTTTTCTAGTATTTTCTCTTTTGTGTTGACATGATAAGTTTATTTAATAATATCAAAGTTAAACTTCCAAATATATGAAATATATTGACATATTCATGGAAGACATTCATATTGACTTATTTTATCCTCTATGATTTCTATGGAAGTATTTACAGAATCCCTTCCCAGAAGTATAATTAATAAACACTACTTACACCTAGTGTCAGAAGTAAGGTATTACAAAACAGGCCTACACAGCACATACAGAAAAGACACACAGTAAAAACGCTCTAATCAATCAAACATTCTACCACGTAAAAAGCACAATCTCACTAGTTTACATCTTGAATGATATACCTAATATCCAACACAAGATTAGCGGTCTCCACGGCAACTTGCAGAGCATTGAGCTTGGCTGTGAAAGAGTCCAACAGCCGAGGTTTGGCAGTGGACGTTCTACTCACACCTGCTGGGGGGAACTCCAGGTAGCGGCAGGTAAGGGGGGTCCAGTCCAGCCCCAGCCTGTTCTCCAGCAGACCACACCCACAGGCGCTCGCCACGCCCCCCCACCCGCCCCGAGTGGCCTCGTCTCTGGGAACGGTCCACCGGTGAGCATGTGACAGATCTATGAGGCATTCTCCACCCTCGTGCTCCAGCGCGCGGGCGACAGACTCCAGGGAGCAGCAGAACGCCCGTGTTCCCAGCAGATACTCGGCCTGAGAACACCCAACTGCACCTGCTGACTCTGCTCCTCCTTCCAGGCTCTGTGATGGAAACATGACTGAAATGTGGTACCGTGATACTGGAAACACAGTGATAGCCATCTGCGCCATAGCTCATGTGTTGCAGTTGGATGTGTGAGGGAGGTGTGGACCTTGTGTCTAATGTGAGCTGCCAGGTGTGTTTCTGTGCACCCGCCTCCTAAGAGAGCAGAGGGTTCTCTCAGGGTCAGCCTCAGCACCCGCTCTGCCTTCCCACACGCCACCTGAAATACACCACAGGACATCAGAAGACAGAGAGGAACATCCATCATCAGAATTTCGAGTACAATAGAGTCAAGTACTCATCAATGATGCAAACTTTTAATGGAAACTTTTTAGAAAATATTTTTTTAAACCTTTCGAAATGAAAATCGAAAATATTTCTTCAACCTTAGAAATTATTTTTTGAAACTTATTTTTCGAAAATGTCTTTGCAACCTTTAAAAACATTTTTTTTTTTTTAAGTTCTAAACTACATGTTGGTTTAAGATACGCCAACACGAAGAAGAATTGGAACAGGAAGTGAGATCCCGCTCACCCTCAGCTCGCTGAGCATGGTTTCATTCCTGTGGCAGAGGACCATGGTGCAGACGACCGACTCCCCAACAGGAAGCAGATGAAGCATCTGTTTGGATCCAAACTGTTTTACGGTCACACCTTTCACCTGTCCGTAAGCCCCAGGCGGGATTGGACAGTAGAACGTGGATACAGGCTGAGCACCTAAGAGATGAATTCACAATAGGTTGGGAAACTAGTCAGGTGGCTGAGCGGTTAGGGAATCGGGCTAGTAATCTGAAGGTTGCCAGTTAAATTCCCGGCCATGCCAAATTATGTTGTGTCCTTGGGCAAGGCACTTCCCCCTACTTGCTTCAGGGGGAATGTCCCTGTACTTACTGTAAGTCGCTCTGGATAAGAGCGTCTGCTAAATGACTAAATGTAACTACATAAGACATGAGTTTTTTTCTTTGTGGCTGAATAGTTTGTCATACATACCCGTCATCTGAAGGATTGGCTCCACTTGTGTGACTCCTAGTCTCTCTATCACAACGACATTGTGTCTCCTGAGGTAATGCTGCAGGACTGGATGGATTACCTTCTGACAGGCAAACACGACCACGTTCTCCTTCACCGCCTGCTCCCCCAGTTTCAGGAGCTGCTCCAGGACGTCTGACTCTGGATCAGCCCCTGGCTGCAGCTCCACAGTCCCCTCACCCAGGCCAGCCAGATCCCCGGAGAGAGACACATTGAACAACACCAGGCGGAGTCCGACTGACAGCTTATCCACATTTGTGAGGGAAAGCATTTCTGGTGCCTCCACCAGCAAACCTGGAAACACGACAGAGTCGAGCACAGGCTGCCCCTCGATGGGGACGGTCACTGTCCTGCCTAGACAGACCTTGCCTGGGGAGTTGCACGGGACAGACAGTACGAAGGCCTGGACAGTCAGTGTGCTGACATGCTGTAGTTCTCTCTCTGTCAGCATACAAGCTGGTTTGCTGGATATTACAGTGTGGGCTAAAGTTACCAGACTCTGGCTGCTGGTGTAGTCTATTTTGACTTTACAAGAGCAATCTTCCTGATTAAGATAACTGGTACACATTCCCAATATTTGTCTGTACACTTCTATTGCAACGCTTCCCCTTAGACCAGACTCCCTCGCTTGGTGAATGAGGGAAAAGCAAAGAATGCCAGTAAACAAACCACAGTCACTAAAACGCGACACATGATTAAGAATCGAAGCTGTGATAAGTTTGAGCAAAGGTTCCGATGACGGAACGGCTTGAAGGAGCACAGACGACGTAGACGTTGTTATGACGTGGCCTCCCACGTTGTTGTGTAGTTGCTTCAGTCTGCCTTTGGGTCCGAAAGAAGACGAGAGGATCTGCCTCATAAGGCAAATTTTACGATATATTTCACTGTTACTCAACGGACAATCAGTGCAAACAGACGGCGATTTTTTGGAGAGTCGAGACATGGCTCACGTCGTTAGCTCAACTATGCAGCTAGCTAGCAGATATGAGTTACTGTATACTCTGGATCAAATATAAAGATCTCAAAGTTGTTTTGAAACCACTAACGTTAGTACACTCTCCAACTGTGCGGTACGACATCATGGTAACAAATGAACGGCAATATACATATAAAGTTAAAGATTTAAGTTGTTGCCGTAAGATAAGCAGTTGCATGGGGCCAAGAAGTGACGTCAGCTGTTCTGCTATCCTATACCTGCCTGACCAGAAATCAACAAAAGGGAGCCGCTGAAATCTGAAAACTATTGTTTTGTGCTTTATTCAAAATAAATTATACAATAAAATCGCCATTATAACACTTTTGTCCACATATGGTTGTAGATATCGTGAATTCTTATGTTTTTATTTAAATTAATAACAGGCTTTTTTCCGGTATTCAACCTGTTCCCATGGCAGTGGCGATAGCGTCAGGGTCCTCATGTCACTTCAAAACATTTGGCGCAAGAATTGGTAGGTTGAAAATAAAAGTGATGAATACTCGATCTAAGATCTATTAAAAACAGAGTGATTAAATTGATTCATAACCAAATGTTGATTGTTTATTACCCAGACAAGGAATGTATACATTTGTATTGAATACGATAACTATGATATATTCTACTTTAATCAGTGCAACTTGAAAACGTAGAGCTATCAAGGATTGATTCGCTAACTACATTACTAGGCGAGATCTAGCTAGCTAGTCAAGATAGCTCTAAGATCTAGGTCGACCAAGTACTAGTGCTACTGTAGTTAAATATTTTTATCACAATAAAATAAATTATTGACTAGATCGTTAGATCACGTTGAGCCACTCGTGTGACACCTTTCCTGCTTGGCTGTAGAACATAAGGTGTTTTAATGCCTAGGCTACAATGAAAACTACGTATAACTGTTTCTATGACAAATAGTTTATTCGTAAAATATTGTACCCATAACCAAATTAAAAGCGTGTTAAAACATGTTTTGTTAAAACGGTTCCAAACGTGGCACAAATTCGATACATCGACGTCTTTCTTTTCTTTTCAGATTACAGACGATTGCGGTGCCTTTTCAGAATGCCTCCCCACAAGTTTGTCATTAAGGTGAGTGAAAAGATGGGTAGTTATTAATAAGCAATATCAGCTGGAGATTGAGGACAGCAGCACTGGCTATGTTGGTGTTTAAGTAGTAAATAACTATTTTAGTACTTGGGTAAGTCATGATGACTTATCTTAGTATAGCACTTCTTAAAGTAACCACTAGAGGGTAATGTTGATGTACATTTCAAAAGGGTTGATCCTCCTTTGTAGCTTTTATTTCGCAACCGAGTTTAGCTTGTTGTGAAAGTCTTGGAGGACTTTCACTTTTTCACTTTCTTTTTGTAAATCAAACTAATGCATGTCATAGACATTTACACAAATTTGCCATCTCCGAAGACCTAGTCCTAGACTATCTTCTTCCACTCTTATATCGTAGCCTACCAAACATCCGGTCCTCTTAAAGTTCCGTACATTATTCGGTGATACTGGTGTTAATTCTTCTTCCCAAGTATAAATAGCCCCAGAGATACAGGGCTGAGGAATCTCTTCTACTAGACACAGCCACAAGCAGTCAGGCCCTATCAGTAGTAATGCTCTTCAGATGTGTTGCTTAAGTGCAGGAAAAGCCACTGGTCTCCCCTTGTGTTGATGTTTCATTTATTAAAAGTTCGGGGTAAGGATTGAAAGGACGTTTGCACTGATCTCTCTCATCCTCTGCATACCATGTGTGCCTGCTTGACCAAATATTGCCCGCACTCTGTTTATCCCTTTCATATGTACAGGCTGTTGGATGCATAGGGGTGCCTCTCCTCCTTCCTCCTTGGCTGTAGCCAGCTAGCTGTGGGAGAGTGGAACCCTGGAGGTTCACTGAAGGTTTCATTCCCGGCGGGCACATAATGATACTGTTGTGTTACTTTCCCTGAGAAAAATCGACCATGCCCAACCACGGAACCACAAACAAGCTTGTTAGGATTGGAAAAAACAAACAATGGCTTTTAAGGCGCTTCTTTCTGCTCTTCTTGCGCAAGACAGACAGATGCCACGTTGTTTGGAGTAAATAAATGATTTTCACTGTGTACACTAGAAGTGAGGGTCTTTCTTCTTTAAAAAGATACACACTCAACTAGGATATTATTGACTTATCTACGGCACCAAGTGATTCTCTTGTTTAGGTGGGCTGTGCTGCAAGAGCATGTGTGCGTCTGTCTGCATGTGTGTGTGTCTTTGTGTGTGTGTGTGTGTGTGTGTCTGCATGTTTGTGGCTGTGTGTGTGTTTTATGCAGCTCTCCCTGGTCTGGTCTGGTCTGAGGAGCAGCAGCAGGGTGTGTGTGCTCCTGCTCAGAGGATCCTCAGTACCTGCCCCTCCTCTAGCCTCCCCACAGACCCTGCAGGCTGCACAGAGACCCTGCAGGCTGCACAGAGACCCTGCAGGCTGCACACAGACCCTGCAGGCTGCACACAGACCCTGCAGGCTGCACAGAGACCCTGCAGGCTGCACACAGACCCTGCAGGCTGCACACAGACCCTGCAGGCTGCACACAGACCCTGCAGGCTGCACAGAGCTCTGGGACATCAGGGAGGCAGGAGATGTTGTGCTGCAGTGAGAGACTTTGAGGTTCTGCGTCACAGTGCCATGTCAGAGGTTTGTGTGCTGTTTAGTGTTGTTGGCACTCTACAGATGAGCTCAACCCAGACCACACATGACTAGGTTAATCTTCGGCCAGCTCAGACCAGCGTGATCGGGTGACGGTCGAAGGTGCACGGTGTGGCTGTCAGAGTGGTGTTGAGGATGAGGATCCTGTCAGGGGCTGTGGTCCCCTGTGTTGCCTCGTGATGTTTACATTCCCGAGCAAGGCTGAGCTCCTCCAGCTTGGTGTTTGTCTCCAGAGGTTCACAGCGGAGCTTCTGTTTGCTGAGTGTTACCTGGAGACATTCCTGTCTGTTCTTGCTGCTGGAATTCCTCTCCTGGGTTGTGTCCTGTGTATCATCCAGCGCAGAGCTCTCAGGTGTGCCACCATCCATGTGAATGGAGGAAACTTTGCAAACAAAAACACCACAGCGGTTTGTGTAAATAACAGAAAGCCTCACTGTAAATAGAATGAACTTTAATCATGACTTGGTTCGTGTTTTCACCTCCTTTTAAAGAGGGCTGTGACCTGGTTGGGATCTGTGAGAATGGAAAGGTTGTTCTTTGCTAGGGTAGGAATGCCAGGTGACTCACTGAGCTGTTCACCCAGAGACCTGCAGCAGGCCGGTCCCACCCACAGATCTGAAGAGCTCCCCTGGGTCGCTCGCTGAGCTGTGCTCCTCTGTGACTGGGAGAAAGAGGAGAGATGTAAGTTTTATTGAGTGAGACCGCATCTGTTGCCCCCTCTCTCTCAGTGTAAACATGTGTGGCTGGTTAGTGTTAGCCTGCGAGCTAAGTGCAGGCGAAGGGGGTCTGGTTCTTATACGGCATGATAGCGATGGCAAAGGCCAGGGAGGTGGGGAGGCGTGCTCCAGGCCTCTGGGCCCAGCGCCCGGCTCTCAGCAGCGCTTGTGGGACTCTGGGAGAGAGATAAGGGGAAGGTAGCCGGTGTCCTGGGAACTGAGGGTGATGTAGACCAGATCCTTGGACACCAGGGAGAAAAGGGAAAGGCTGCCGCAGTATTGCTTCACCGTTTGTCTGCTTACTGATTAGACCCAGAAAGTAGAAAGGCTTTGTCGTGCTGGAGCCGCAGTGAAGCTGGAGACCGCAAGGGTTGAAAGGTAGTTATTTTTTGGCAGGTCATGCTGATCAGATACTTGCCTAGGGAGGGAAGTAGAATAGAATGGTTAGGTTATCGGGTGCTTTCGTGCACAGTAAGAGCACACAAAAGGTTGCTGAATGAAAGACTGGTATTGAGTAGCAGATAGCCTCTCGTCGTTGGGCTCCACACCCTGTACACCGCTTTCTAAACACTGAAGCAGCAACAAAGAAGAGCTGGCCCAGTTTAGTGTAAAGAGATGAACTTCCTCTGCTCTTAATCGGGTTCTTTTTTCCCATCACAATCGTCAAAACACAATGTGTGGGTTTCCTACAGCAAACAGACACTTTGAGCTGAGTGGTTAAGTTTATTTATAGAAATTCATGAGCCTGGTTTGCACAGTAAGGATACCCAAGCAGAAACAAGCGACTGTAAACTAACCCCTCTGCCTTATCCCTAAACCTAAACCTAACCAGATGGCCATCATCAGAGAGGCAGTTTGAAACTTTATTGAGCATTTGGGATAACACACAGGACTACCCAAACATACAAACAGGTATTCGTCACCCATTCAAATCCATATCCAAAGGCCATACATGGATTTCTAATTAGGATGGAATTCTCAGCCTCTTTTAAGATTAGCTCTGTGCTCGGAGAGGATAAAGCACTTGTGGTTTCTATTACGTCCGACACAAAAGACCAGGCCAGCCCTGATGGCTTCAGGAGGGCTGTGACTGGCCTCTTTGGAAGGGCTCATCACTGGGAGGTCAGAGGTCATCGGAGAGGCCCACTGGTCAGTCTTTGTGGTGGAAGATGACAGGGTCTATTCTAATCACATGACACGGCTGTATTCTCAGCCTTTACGACCCCGGGGGAAATGATTCAATGAGGCCAAGTGCCTAATCTTTTCTTCTTCTTTTAGGTGTTTTTCGGTAGAGGTCTGTAAAGGTGACAAACCACATGCTGATTGCCTGCAGAGCCAAGCTCTAGCTACACTTCCCCAAAGGGCAGGTCTAGATAATGAGCTGTTCACAACAAGTGTCCTGTAATCCAAACTTGTTAAGAGTGTGATTGTGTTAGTTTGTTTGCATTCCAGAGCGCCTCCTGCTTTCTGAGAAGCTTGAAAAATCACAAGCTGTTTTTGCGTGAGGGACGGACTCATGTTTATCATTAATGTCCAGTTCCCAGTCTGGCCTGGTCGGTTTCTCTAATGTGATAAAAGGAAGCTATTCCACGGCTCGCTGTCTGGCTCGCTGCCCAAACACAACTCAGTCAGGGACTCGTGAAGCCTTTCAGGGGGTTGGGCCTCCTGATTCACTCCCAAACAACACTGCTGCTCTAACTTGACGTATCGATCTCTCTACTTATGTCTGTCCAGAATACAGAGTTTTAACATGTGTTCTTAAGTAACAAAATAATAATGAAAACAGATGGATTGGCATGTTTTCATTACCTGTCTTTCGGAGATGAATCACGGCCGTTTGCTTAGCTTCACTCACTCTGACTGGGAGTGACTCCATGCCCCGTCAGAGCTCTGCTGAAGTTGAACATGGCACTTCGGGACTGGGAACATTCCTGACCCTGACTGTAATGCTGGAGGCAGAGAGCAGGGCAGGGTCTGATGGAGGCAGGGAGCAGGGCAGGGTCTGATGGAGGCAGGGAGCAGGGCAGGGTCTGATGGAGGCAGGGAGCAGGGCAGGGTCTGATGGAGGCAGGGAGCAGGGCAGGGTCTGATGGAGACAGGGAGCAGGGCAGGGTCTGATGGAGGCAGGGAGCAGGGCAGGGTCTGATGGAGGCAGGGCAGGGTCTGATGGAGGCAGGGAGCAGGGCAGGGTCTGATGGAGGCAGGGCAGGGTCTGATGGAGGCAGGGAGCAGGGCAGGGTCTGATGGAGGCAGGGCAGGGTCTGATGGAGGCAGGGAGCAGGGCAGGGTCTGATGGAGGCAGGGCAGGGTCTGATGGAGGCAGGGAGCAGGGCAGGGTCTGATGGAGGCAGGGCAGGGTCTGATGGAGGCAGGGAGCAGGGCAGGGTCTGATGGAGGCAGGGCAGGGTCTGATGGAGGCAGGGCAGGGTCTGATGGAGGCAGGGAGCAGGGCAGGATCCCAAGGCCAGAACAGCAGTGAGCATGTGCAGGAAGTGGACGTGGGACTTCACGGCCAGTCGCCCCTGCGCTCTGTGATTGACAGCCCCCGGCCTGCCTCCTCTCTGCTTTCCCACGCGCTGGTAATTGTCGGGACCAGTCAGCTGAAAGCAGCGGTCATCCGTGGATCACCACGAGACAAAAGAGGAGAGGCCCGGAGAATGTAGATCTGTCTGTAGAGACCAGCAGATCTCTATCTCTCTAACTCTCCATCTCTCTCTTATTCTCTCTCTCTCTGTCTCTCTGTCTCCCTCTCTATCTCTCTCTCTACACACACACATGCACGCACGCACACAAACACACACACACACACACACACACACACAGTTGGTATATAACAGGAGCTCTCTTGTCCATGGCTTTTGTTGTGTTTAAACGGTCCAACCAAGTTAATGAAATGTGTTGTGTTAATGTATTCATATTTATTATTAGCGATGGGCATTAGGATGAACGCCCAGTTTTAGAAAACTACCTAAATATTATCTTTCAAAGATACAGCTAAGTGCAGGCTACCTGCTGGTCATTTTATTAAACTGCTAACTGGGACATTTACATCAGAGTGTACTTCCTTCATCCACCATAAGGGGGCGCTCCCTCCCCGGGGCCAGGTCTGGCTGGGCTGTCACAGCTGCTGCTGGCTCTGACAGCCTTCGCCCCAGCACTCTGAGAACTGGTGTGTGTGTGTTTCTGTGTTAGAACCATTTCAGTTTTTGAGATGCCCAGTCACTAGGCCGTCTGACTCATCATGGTGTGTCTCAATTCCCATGCCATATACGGCATCGCCTAGACGGCTCATGTGTGTGTGTGTGTGTGCGTGTGTGTGTGTGTGAGTGTGTGTGTGTGTGTGCGTGTGTGTGTGTGCGTGTGTGAGTGTGTGTTTGTGTGTGCGTGAACACTCTGTGTCACTCTATTCAGGTAGACGTCTTGAGTGCTTTATCTCTCCTGAGGAGAGCTGGTCCTCTGTGTGGCGCTGCGGGTGGTCTCGAGTCCATCCATCACAGACCTGTCCGGAGAGAGAAACGGTTCACACGAGACACGTCTCATTTCCCTGCTCTCTGGTGGGCAGGTCCTGCGCTCGTGGAAACCCTAATCAGGCCGGCTAAGGAGGGATGGAACGGCAACTTAACCAGCCGTAGCTTTTCCTGCCCCTCGGCCCCATGGGAGTTATAGTTGATGACATGGTGACGTAGCACATCAGGAATCAGCTCTGTAGCATCGCTGAGGCCCTCTCCTCCCCAGCCCTCTCCTCCCCAGCCCTCTCCTCCCCAGCCCTCTCCCCCCCAGTCCTCTCCCCCCCAGTCCTCTCCCCCCCAGCCCTCTCCTCCCCAGCCCTCTCCTCCCCAGCCCTCTCCTCCTCAGACCTCTCCTCTGTGTCTGCGGGGAGGAGGGGAGGAGGGGGACGACCTGGGGAGGTGTCTGAGAGGGAGTGGGGTCGTGGTGGTTTGTCTTCCTGTCAGTCACTCTCTCTGATGCCCTTTGTTGTCTGAGCCGACAGGCCCTGAGCAACCTGTGGGTGTGTGTCTTTGTGTGTCAGTGTGGGAACTATGCGGTGCTGGTGGATCTCTACTCTCTGCCCCTGGGCTCCCTGCTAGACAGCTGGATCACCACAGAGCTCACAGAGGTAAGGAACCAGACAACAGTGTGTGTGTGTGTGTGTCATCCAGTGTTTCTGCACAAGCCCTGCCTGGTGGGGCAGCTACAAAGACAACAGCACCAGGGAGGGATCCACAAGGACCACTGTGTCTTTATCCTTTTCATTCTTTTCATTCTTTTCATTGTCACATGTACTCCCCCCCCTCCCCTTTTTCCTCTCTTGTCCTCCCCAGGTCTCACCCCAGGCCAGCACACCCCTCCCTCACCCTCATCTTTACTAGCCTGGGATGGGGCCAGGATCTCCTTTCTCCTGGTAGTTTGTGTCGTGCACTGCCACGCTGTAAACACCCGTAGATGTTCAACTCTGACCTCTTGTTCTCCACAGGAAGTGACAGACCTGATCAGAGGTGCTGTGGACCAGAGAGTGAAGCTGCTTAAAGAGACCTACTACAGGAGAGGCCTGCCCAAGCACAAGAGAGAGCTGGCTCCTGCAGAAACACTCTTTGTACAAGGTATCCCCTCCACGTCATGCTGCAGCCCGTAGACAGGGCCCCCCCCTGCACCCAGGGCCCCTCCCTGCACCCAGGGCCCCTCCCCTCACCCAGGGCCCCTCCCCTCACCCAGGGCCCCTCCCCTCACCCAGGGCCCCCCCCTGCACCCAGGGCCCCCCCCTGCACCCAGGGCCCCCCCCCTGCACCCAGGGCCCCCCCCCTGCACCCAGGGCCCCCCCCTGCAGCCAGGCCCCCCCCCTGCACCCAGGCCCCCCCCCCCTGCAGCCAGGGCCCCCCCCCTGCACCCAGGGCCCCTCCCTGCACCCAGGGCCCCCCCCTGCACCCAGGGCCCCCCCCCTGCAGCCAGGCCCCCCCCCTGCACCCAGGGCCCCCCCCCTGCACCCAGGGCCCCTCCCTGCACCCAGGGCCCCCCCCCTGCACACAGGGCCCCCCCCTGCCATGCCCGCGCTGCTAAGCGCTGTAAACCATCCTGCCCCCTCTAAACCATCAACCTCGGGGTGCTGAGTTTACTCATCGCCATACTCAATCACAATCACAGACTGGGCAGTTTCCACTCTCCCTGTTCCAACCAGGTGTGTTTTTCTAAATACAATCTCTGTGTAAACAAAAGTCACATGATTTATCTGGGTTCCTTACTCCAATCCATTACTTGTAGTATCGGGCTGAACACACAGGAGTGCCTCTTGCAGTGGGCTGGGAACAGCAGTGCTGGAACGTGGAGTGAGAGTGTGATGGTTACCTGTAGGAGGCGTTGGCTGGGGAAGGAGGAGGGAAACCAGAACTAGTCTGGACACGGTGACTCTCGACATGCAGGGTGTGACCTGGGGAGGCCTGGGACATGAACTGTGTTTGGATTGGCAGCTTTACCACACAGGTAATCCAGGTATGTTCCTGCAGAGAGCCTGCCATGCTGGCTTCTGTTTAAGTAGAAAAACACTTCTGTTGGCGCCAGGGACACACCTATGTCAAAATATGTGTCGGTTGCATACTGTCGTCACCTAGCAACCGTGTCTTATGAATACATTAGCAAATGAACCGCAATTAATGGCTTTACAAAACGTAATGACATACGTTAATGCTTTATGACTCGTGCCACAGAGCCTGCTGAAGCGTGAAAAGATTAGTTATCCTAGAGAAGAACCAAGGACAGAGCATTCTGAACATATTCTCTCAACAACCCTGCAGTTCTGTTAAATATGCTGAAGGTCACACACACACACACAGACAGACAGACAGACTGACTGATGCAGACAGACAGGTCTCACACAGGTAGCAGGCAGACAGGTCTCACACAGGTAGCAGGCAGACAGGTCTCACGCAGGTAGCAGGCAGACAGGTCTCACACAGGTAGCAGACAGACAGGTCTCACGCAGGTAGCAGGCAGACAGGTCTCACACAGGTAGCAGGCAGACAGGTCTCACGCAGGTAGCAGGCAGACAGGTCTCACACAGGTAGCAGGCAGACAGGTCTCACACAGGTAGCATAGAGGCAGCATAGAGGCAGTTAAGCGTAGAGGCAGCGTAGAGGCAGTTAAGCGTAGAGGCAGCGTAGAGTCAGTTAAGCGTAGAGGCAGCGTAGAGGCAGTTAAGCGTAGAGGCAGTTATGCGTAGAGGCTGCGTAGAGGCAGTTAAGCGTAGAGGCAGCGTGCTCCCAGCAGGCCTGGTCGGACTGGGAGAGAGGGATTACAGGGTAACCTGGCTCATGGAGGTTCTGCTGTGGCAGCAGCTCTCCATCTCACGCTACTCCCCTCCACTCTGCGCCCTACCTCCACCCTGCCCTGCAGCCCTGAGAACAAGACCCCAGGGTGTGTGGTGTGTGTGTGTGTGAGAGAGAGAGAGAGAGGGGGGGGGGTGTTAGTGGTGTCTGTCTCTGTATCTTTTATTGTGTGTGTGTGTGTGTGTCTGAGAGTAACTGTGAGTTAGAGAGATATCCTTCCCCTGGGCTAGGTGTGAACAGGCTGACAGTCTTGGGTTACTGAAAAACCTGACTCATATTCCCAGTGACAAACTGACGAGAGACAGACAGGCCTAATGATGAAGAACACACTGAGGTTAACTGTAGAGACCCAGACGGAGAGAGAGAGAGGGAGGGAGGGAAGGGGAGAGAGGGAGGGAGTAAAAGAGAGAAGGTGGAAGAGAGAGATAGGAGGGGAAGAGCGAGAGAGGGAGCGATGTAGAGAAAGAGAGAGTGTAGGAAATATGTGTAGCTACATCAGCAGTAACATGGGAGTCGGTGTAATCACACTAGCATCGCAATAGCAGTATAAACAACAACAGAACAAGAACTGACTAACAAAACTAAAACACATCATCCAACATGACTGGCGACTACAACAACAAGGAAGTACAATTATTATTTTGCTGCTGCTCAACAAAAACGGAGATTGCCAAAGTAGCAGAAAGTTGCTAGATTTGTCACTAGGGAAGGTGAAAAGTTGCTAAATCTAACGACATTGTTGCTAAATTGGCAAAACAGATAGTATTAACCGGTAAACCGGTATTCGTATTGTCGGTTATCGATTATATGGTGAGCATCCCTACTTGTGAGCTAGCGTGACGACATTCTTCTTTGGTTGGCTGGCGTGAGGGAAAATCCTGCCCTGGGACGGCAGAGGGAGGGAAGCAGGGGTCATAAAAAGCAGAGGCTTATAAGAGGGAAACGTAGCAGACCTCAGGCTGGGTATTAAGTACTGGGGTCGTCTATTCTGCTCACAGGTCAAACGCTAACCTGCTAATCCTCACATAACCTTCCAACTGGGGATAGCGGGAGGGGGGGGGGGGAGGGGGGGGAGTGCGGGTTTTGTGTGTGCGAGCGCGGATGCGCGTCCTTTCTTTGAGGACAGCTACATTACACACATATGGGTGTGAAACTTTTTCCAGACAACTGTGTGTGAGTGAGAAGTGGAGGAGCTGGCCTGTAGAGGCTGTGTGTGTGGAGGAGCTGGCCTGTAGAGGCTGTGTGTGTGTGGGAGGTGGAGGAGCTGGCCTGTAGAGGCTGTGTGTGTGTGGGAGGTGGAGGAGCTGGCCTGTAGAGGCTGTGTGTGTGGAGGAGCTGGCCTGTAGAGGCTGTGTGTGTGTGGGAGGTGGAGGAGCTGGCCTGTAGAGGCTGTGTGTGTGGAGGAGCTGGCCTGTAGAGGCTGTGTGTGTGTGGGAGGTGGAGGAGCTGGCCTGTAGAGGCTGTGTGGGACAGGAATAGTCTGGCCTGGAGGGCTGATATGTCTGTTGTAGGAGGGGTATTCTGGGTATTCAGGGTCTTGTGAGAGACGGTGTTTGTGCTGGTGCCAGTGTGGATTCACGGAGGCTTGTGCCAATACCGTGAAGAACAGCCCAAGCGGCAGCAGCTGTTGCCACCGTAAATGAGCCATCAACAGTCCTGCCCCTACATGGGTGAGATTGTTTTGTGCGAATCGGGTATAGTTCTCTGTACCTGTGTATCAGAGGGGGTTTTATTGACAGGCAACAACAGTCCCACACCAGTCCTCAGGTTCTCATCAACATCGGCTAATTTCCAACTGTCAGTTTTCGCTGGCCTTTTTTATTGTATTTTTTATATATTTTGTAATGAATTCATGATTAGCTCATAGTGATATGATTTATTTATGTTTCTTCGAGGGCTGAACGAAGGGAACTTTTCCCACCAAACATCTTGGCTCGGTCCAGAGAGAGTGGACAGGCTGGAGCTTCTGTCGGGGGGAGAGGGAGGCTGGGAGAGGGAGGCTGGGAGAGGGAGGCTGGGAGAGGGAGGCTGGGAGAGAGAGGCTGGGAGAGGGAGGCTGGGAGAGGGAGGCTGGGAGAGAGAGGCTGGGAGAGAGAGGCTGGGAGAGGGAGGCTGGGAAAGGGAGGCTGGGAGAGAGAGGCTGGGAGAGGGAGGCTGGGAAAGGGAGGCTGGGAGAGGGAGGCTGGGAGAGGGAGGCTGGGAGAGGGAGGCTGGGAGAGAGAGGCTGGGAGAGGGAGGCTGGGAAAGGGAGGCTGGGAGAGAGAGGCTGGGAGAGGGAGGCTGGGAGAGAGAGGCTGGGAGAGGGAGGCTGGGAGAGAGAGGCTGGGAGAGAGAGGCTGGGAGAGGGAGGCTGGGAAAGGGAGGCTGGGAGAGGGAGAATGGGAAAGGGAGGCTGGGAGAGAAAGGCTGGGAAAGGGGGGCTGGGAGAGGGAGGCTGGGAAAGGGAGGCTGGGATAGGGAGGCTGGGAGAGAAAGGCTGGGAGAGAGAGGCTGGGAGAGAGATGCTGGGAGAGGGAGGCTGGTAGAGGGAGGCTGGGAAAGGGAGGCTGGGAGAGGGAGGCTGGGAGAGGGAGGCTGGGAGAGAAAGGCTGGGAGAGAGAGGCTGGGAGAGGGAGGCTGGGAGAGGGAGGCTGGGAGAGAGAGGCTGGGAGAGGGAGGCTGGGAGAGATAGGCTGGGAGAGGGAGGCTGGGAGAGAGAGGCTGGGAGAGGGAGGCTGGGAGAGAGAGGCTGGGAGAGAGAGGCTGGGAGAGGGAGGCTGGGAGAGAGAGGCTGGGAGAGAGAGGCTGGGAGAGAGAGGCTGGGTCCGGCACGGCCCGCTCTCCCTGGGATGTTGCTGGGGCTGGCTGCTGGCTGGATGCAGGGAGCAGAACCCGCCGGCCATGTTTTTGTTATTTGATATGACAGTGAGAGACGCTTGGGCTCCTCCGAAGTTAAAGAGCGTCTCGGCCCCTCCCCCTCCCCCTCCCTGCCCCTCCCCCTCCCTGCCCCTGCGTGCTGGGCTGGGAGACCCTGCCTCAAACGAGACCCATCTGAATAGCATTCTTTTCTCTCATCATACTGTGTGAACTCTCCAGGAGATAACACGAGTGTGTGCCGGGGGGTTTATGTGGCTGCTCCTGTTGTACGTTGGTAGTTAGCTTAGCCACTGTGTGTGTGCTGTGCCTCTCTGTTTAACTCAACTGTAAGAGTACCTTGATCTAGATTTGCTTCTAAGTAGTAAGCGGTGCATCGCGTACATTTGGGAGTGCGTCTATGTGTATTTTTACACACACACACACACACACACACAGACACACACATACATACATTGTGTGTGTTTGGCTTTTTAGAATGTAAACTGAGAAGGTCTCTTTTACCACGGTCTTGGTTAACGTGCCGTTTCAGACGTCCAGAGCACATTAGCAGATGTGTGGGCTGTCAGGGTATCGATCCAGCCTGCTGATCCTGCATCCCCCCGGGCCGCCTGAGGAGCCCAGCCCTGGAGCTGCTCCCCTCCCACACACTGACCCTCGAGGCAGGGCAAGGCAGGTATGAGGCTTGGGTAGAGTCTCCAGTATCTGTAGAGTCAGGGCAGACCTGGGTCTCTCTCCCTGCACAGGTGCCAAGGCTTAGGAGGAGGGAGGGACACCTGCCAGCCTGTTTCCCCCAGCCACTGCAGGCAGGAGAGGCATTTTCCCAGGCTCCCCAGATGAATGGTCACTAATAGCCGTGAGAGAGCTCCGAGGGCTGCTGGGCGCTCGCTGACTCCTCCTGGCAGCCCTCTGAAGGGGGCTGCTGGGCGCTCGCTGACTCCTCCTGGCAGCCCTCTGAAGGGGGCTGCTGGGCGCTCGCTGACTCCTCCTGGCAGCCCTCTGAAGGGGGCTGCTGGGCGCTCGCTGACTCCTCCTGGCAGCCCTCTGAAGGGGGCTGCTGGGCGCTCGCTGACTCCTCCTGGCAGCCCTCTGAAGGGGGCTGCTGGGCGCTCGCTGACTCCTCCTGGCAGCCCTCTGAAGGGGGCTGCTGGGCGCTCGCTGACTCCTCCTGGCAGCCCTCTGAAGGGGGCTGCTGGGTGCTCGCTGACTCCTCCTGGCAGCCCTCCTCTCCTCTTTTCTCCCTTCCTCTCCTCTTTCCTCCCTTCCTCTCCTCTTTCCTCCCTTCCTCTCTCCCCACTTCTTCTCCTTCTCCTCTCCTCTCCCCACCTCCTCTCCTTCTCTTCCCCCCTCCTCTCTCATCCTCCTCTCCTTCTCCTCTCCTCTTCCCACTTCTTCTCCCCTCCTCCTCTCCTTCTCCTCCTAGCGCTGGTGTTGTTCTGCCTTCTGAAGCCCAGCAGGTTTTCACTCTCCTGATTGGTGGACATGTCAGCGAGGCTGTGGGTATTCATAATGAAACCCCCTCTCTCTCTAAGCCCCTATTGTACTTCCAGGAGGCCTGGAACCTGCACCCCTGCTGGAACCTGCACCCCTGCTGTTTCCACCTACCCTCCTCCGGGTCTGCAAAACTTCATATAGCCTGGCCTCTTCTCTAGATGTCTCACCAGCTATAGCAGCCAGATTATACGTTCACATTCAACTTTCCTTTCTGCCGACTCATCTGCAGTGCTGAGTGAAAACTTGTCTGTGTTAGTAGGATAGCCCTACCCTGGTACAAGGCTGTTAGGAGGCTAGCTGGCTGGGTTACCTACCCTGGTACAAGGCTGTTAGGAGGCTAGCTGGCTGGGTTACCTACCCTGGTACGTGTGACGGGGAGGGAAGCGGGGTAGGATTAAGAGCCAGGGGAAAGGGAACCCTGAAAAAGGAACAAAGGAATTCCAGGGCCCTGGCTGGAAATGGATCCTGGTCAGAGTGGCTCCATCCCTCCTCCCCCGCCTCCCCCGCCTCCCCCTCCACCCCCATCTCCCATCTCCGGCCCCTCCCCCCGGTGTGTTGGGGTGTTTCTGTGGTTCTGTAAATCCTGTAAGCCCCCAGCCCCACCCTGCGGCACTAAGCACAGACTGACTCCACTGTTAACCCCCTGCCCCCTTCACACACACCCCTCCATCACTCACTCTTCCTATTACATCTTTTCTGCTTGCCCCTCTGGCTTTGTCTGTCTCTCTCTCTGTCTCTCTCTCGGTCTCTCTCTTTCTCTCTCTGTCTCTCTATCTGTCTCTCTCTTTCGGTATCTCTCTCTGTCTCTCTTTTTGTCTCTTTGTTTTTCTCTGTCTCTCTCTCCCCCACCCTCCTCTGCTCCAGGGTCAGCTACAGTCTCCTAGGACATGACCGCAGCCCCAGCTAGAGCTCACACCACACTCTCTCTGCTGTGTAATTAGGGGGAATGGGATCCCAAGCACGGTCACACTCATGTGCCTGCTCTCCCCGCCGCAGTCTGGCCCGGGAGACAGCACGAGCTCTCCTGATCTCAGGAAAACCATCCAGCCTGAACGAGGAATGGCTGAATCGCTTCAGAAGATCCCCGTTTCTCTTTCCTCGTTTTGTTCTGAGTTTGGGAATGGGACGGTGTCCCTTAGAGACGGTGTCCCTTAGAGACGGTGTCCCTTAGAGACGGTGTCCCTTAGAGACGGCCGTCCTGGGAACAGGTGCCTTTTTGGCACAGAGAGCCACACCCGTCCTGTGTGCTTGGGGAAGGTTTGGAGAGTGATCGCTTGGGGAACGCACTCATAAAGTCACCCGGCCCCCGCCTGCCCCACCCCCCAAGCCCCGGCCCCGGCCCTACCCCCTCTCCCCTTGCCCCCCCCTCTCTTCTAGAGTAACAGTACACAGTAATGCCTGCCAGACCTCAAAGGTAGGAGGTTCAAAATGTTACTCTGAATGCCGCTTGTAAAACCGATGTTTTACTGTGGATGTCAGAATCAGGCTAAACACTTGTTTTACTGCCTGCTGCGGCCTTGCTTGTCTGGTGTCATTAGTCCTGCTAGCTGGACATAGATAGAATCTCCATGTGTTCCCGGGACCGCTTCGCTTGTTTTCGATTTCTAAACGCCAGGCGAGCAGATTTACAGGGAGAGGTACAGTAAGCAGGGGTCTGGACATGATGAGACCTTGAAGTGAGATTTAAAGGACCAACGCAGACTGGCGCTGTGCATAACTCAGCTCCTCTTCTCTCATCCTCCATCCCTCCTCTCTCCCTGCTCTCTCCCTCCTCTCTCCCTGCTCTCTCATCCTCTCTCCCTCCTCTCTCCCTGCTCTCTCCCTCCTCTCTCCCTGCTCTCTCCCTCCTCTCTCCCTGCTCTCTCATCCTCTCTCCCTCCTCTCTCCCTGCTCTCTCCCTCCTCTCTCCCTGCTCTCTCATCCTCCCTACCTCCTCTCTCCCTCCTCTCTCCCTCCTCTCTCCCTGCTCTGTCCCTGCTCTCTCCCTGCTCTCTCACTCCTCTCTCCCTGCTATCTCCCTGCTCTCTCTCTCCTTCCATCCACACTCATACTCCATCCAGACCAGCAGAAAACAAAAGAAACAACTTGGACTGGAACACTGTTCAGACAGGAAGTCTTTGTTCGGTGTTCACATTAGTTTGTAGGTTCACATAACATCTCCATGCTAAACAAAACATTATACGCTTTTTATCTGAATCAGTAAACCCGTCAACCTTCCTACCCTGCCACCCCCCCTCCTCCTCCAGTCACATGTTGGAGTGTGGGTTGGCCTGCGCTACCATGCTGTGGCTTATTTTGTAACCATGACGAAGGGGTCACCCAAATGTTAAATTGAACACTCATGTGCAAATATTGTTTCAGGTGGAAGTTGAGAAGGATGATAAGACACAGTGCTCTATCGCTTCTGAGAGAGAGAGAGGATGGGGTGAAGGTGTGGAGAGAGGAGACAGAGGGAGGGAGGGAGGGAGGGGGGGAGGGAGGGGGGGAGGGAGGGAGGGAGGGGAGGAGGGGGGAGGGGGGGAGGGAGGGAGGGGGGGAGGGAGGGATGGATGGAAAGTGATGACCCTCTAGGAAAGCCCCTGATCGCTCCTTACACATGGGTAACTTCCTTATCCCCCCCATCCCCCCCCCCCCACACACACACAGACACACACACACACAGACACACACACACACACACACCACACACGCACACACACACAGGAGGGTGGACGGGAGTCCATCATCAAAGCTGATGTATCAGAAGGACAGGATTCTCAGGCGCTGAAGTCTGACTCTCCTGCTGAAGTCTGACTCTCCTGCCGAAGTCTGACTCTCCTGCCGAAGTCTGACTCTCCTGCTGAAGTCTGACTCTCCTGCTGAAGTCTGACTCTCCTGCTGAAGTCTGACTCTCCTGCTGAAGTCTGACTCTCCTGCTGAAGTCTGACTCTCCTGCTGAAGTCTGACTCTCCTGCTGAAGTCTGACTCTCCTGCTGAAGTCTGACTCTCCTGCTGAAGTCTGACTTTCCTGCTGAAGTCTGACTCTCCTGCTGAAGTCTGACTCTCCTGCTGATTCACACGTCCACGCTGTGCCTGCATGGGAAATCCAGTGGTGCTCCAGTCAGAGAGCTCCACACAGCCAGACAGCTCCACACAGCCAGACAGCCCTCTCCACACAGCCAGACAGCCCTCTCCACACAGCCAGACAGCCCTCTCCACACAGCCAGACAGCCCTCTCCACACAGCCAGACAGCCCTCTCCACACAGCCAGACAGCCCTCTCCACACAGCCAGACAGCCCTCTCCACACAGCCAGACAGCCCTCTCCACACAGCCAGACAGCCCTCTCCACACAGCCAGACAGCCCTCTCCACACAGCCAGACAGCCCTCTCCACACAGCCAGACAGCCCTCTCCACACAGCCAGACAGCCCTCTCCACACAGCCAGACAGCCCTCTCCACACAGCCAGACAGCCCTCTCCACACAGCCAGACAGCCCTCTCCACACAGCCAGACAGCCCTCTCCACACAGCCAGACAGCCCTCTCCACACAGCCAGACAGCCCTCTCCACACAGCCAGACAGCCCTCTCCACACAGCCAGACAGCCCTCTCCACAGGCTCAAAACCCCGTGGGCCTGGTGCCTGGCAGAGGTCTGCCCCAGCCTGGTTCAGCCTGGTCTCAGGGACAGTGTGTTCTGACGCAGTGCCTGTGGAACGCCTCGTGAGTCACAACATGTGAGGAGTCTGGATGGTCCCCCCCTCCTCCCCCTGTCTATGGCTGTTTCAATGATCTCCTCAGGATATGACTGGAGTTAATGAAGTTGGTTCCATGGGGGCTTACCTCTGACCCTGGTCTCAATGCCTCTCAACCCGTCTGTCCCAGTTTACAGCCTCCCTGGATGCTTCGCCTTGTTGACTTTTCTTTCCCTTCATTGTTTTCCCAGGAAGTGGTGAAAGCTGCAGGGGTGTGTGTGGTCAGTGAGTGTGTGTATGTGGGTGTGTGCATATGTGTGGTTAGTGTGGTTTGTGTGGTGTGTGTGTGTGTTAGACAGACATACTTGTATGGTGTCTTCTCAAGCACCTTGTCTGTGAAGGCTGTATGCTAGTCTTGTTCTGTGGTAGATCAGGAGCCGGTCAGCTAAGCGTCATCTCACCACACTGCTGTAACGTGTTATATAATATTGATCTGACATTTCACAATCCTGTTGCTTCTCAGGCTTCAGGAGACATAATTACTGCTCTTCGTCAAGGCTGTGCTGTAGGTTCCAGAAGTCAACCAGCGGATAGTCACCATGGTCTCTGGACTAGCTTCATGCCACAGTAAAGGGACGCCTGCTCTCATGGGAGGCTAGAGGACTGTCTGTGAGACAGAAACATGAATGTAAGCTTAGCACGAGAGAGAGAGGCCGGGACAGGGGCCAAAACCAACTCGGCGCTGCGCAGGACTTTATAGAACTGGAGCAACAGCTGATGTCTAGAGCCTCTGTGGTTCCCAGTCCAGACAGCGCTGTCAGGCTGTCCTGGGAACCAGTGAGCTCAACCCACCAGGGAAGCCAGCGAGAAGACTGCTTCACCAGGACAGAGGGCTGCTCTCGCAGTCTCTGTGGGCTCAGTCTAAATGGGCTAAATCAAAGCTTTTCAAAACACACACAGTCATCTATGTGCAATGAAATATGCTTGTTTCCCCGACACTGCTGATCCCAGAATGGGCAGAGAAAGCAGAACCCAGATACCAATCTGCATTCCTCTTAGGACCCGTAAGTCGCCCAGAATGGTCTATGACCAAAGTCCACGTTCAAAGAAAAAAAGAAAAAGCTATGGAATGTATTCCCCCCCCCATGGGAGCATTGCTACTCCGGTTGCAGGCAGGATAAACTATCATTAATTGTTGTTGCCAATTATTACAGTATGTAGACCTTCTGCTGCATGGTGGGCGTGGCTTCCTTGTCTCTTCGCCAGCTTGCCAGTGGTTGAACTTTTGTTCTGCTGTTGCACTGAACAAGTCCTGAGGTGTTGAAGTGTGTGGGTTTCCAGAACAGTCCGCGGTCCTCAGATATCTGACAGTAAACTGTCTTGATTTCCTGTCAATGAGATGCCCGCCTCGAGCTCTGGAGCCTGGTATTTGGGCGATCCTTGGCTAGGGAAATAAGTTGTGGATGAATCCTTTTAAATGTTCTATCTGAAGCAGATACTGTACTTGGCAAGCTGGGCCTTCGTGATTACCTGTGATCTGAGATCACAGGTAATGTTGTTGTCAAACAGGACGCTGAGGGGTTGGGAACTCTATGGCAGAGTTTTAAATATTCATCCAGTCTGACAGGTCTCACCTCTATTATCTTGGGAAAATATTGACGGTAGTCTTCTCTTGGTTAACAATGGAGATTGGAGTTTCATGACTTCAGGCCATAATTTACTGTTCTTTCCTCCCAGTTTTGGGATGATTGATTTCATCTTCTACCTTATTATTGGGAGTTTACTGCATGCTTGTTTGTACACGTTTGTGTGTTATGTCATAGTTCGCGTCAACAAGTTTATTTGATGTCAAATTTAACAGTTCGATTCAAAGGCAAACTCCAGAGTGTTGCTCTGGGTTCTTGGTCGGGTGTCATCTTCATAATCGTAGAACAGAAACTGAAATATTTTGAATGCTAGCCTAAGTGTTAGAAGCCAGCAGAGGAGGAGTCTGTTAGAGAAACAGGAGTGGAGGTCTGGTAGCTTCCCAGGGCTGTTGTCTAGTTTGTAGAGAGCAGCTCTGTAGCGTGTTAGCCAGGCCCCTGGTTTCAGTCAACAAATTCCTCCCAGATTAGGCAACAGTCTTTACAGCCTATCTTGCATTTGCCAAACAGAGCTGATGCCAGGGGCTCCTTCTACCTCTGGTTCTGCTGAAGGAAGAAGGAAGGAACGGGTTCTCGCATCCTCCAGATAGATGATCTCACACACACACACAGTTAGTGAGCTCATCCGGAGCGATGCTGCACAGGGCTGAGTCGACGTATGTGTGATCTAGCAGATTCTGTTAATGAGTCAAGGAGTCCCTGGACACTGGCGTTCACAGTCCCTTGAGTTTTCACAGGGTGCTCTAAGAGAGGGTCATCTCTCTGTAAACATTAGTTTAACACGGTCTTTGTTTCACATTTCACTTCACCACATTAAAGACAGTTGTGCGATGAATCTTACACCAGAGACAAACCAAAATGTGGTTGTTCGAGATAAAGCCCTGGTGATTGGCTGTGACATTTGGATTTGCTCGTTGATGCTAGTTTCTTTTCCTCTTTACCTCCCCTAACCGGCGCTGTCTGTTAGTGTCTGAGCCTTTTGCTCCTCACCAGAGGAAAAACATTTGCATTTGACTTCCTTTCATTAACCTCTTATCTTCTGTCCCTGGCTCCCTCTGCCAGCTCCAGCTTTGAATACCAACGACGGAAGGCTTTTGTCAGAAAGGAAAATTCAATCAGTGTTATGGAGACAGGGCTTCATGAATACAGAGCTCGCCTGTTCCATGCGTGACTCCTAGTCTAGCGGGGGCTCTGTCTGTGGTTCATTATCTAGTTTTAGCTTCTTACCGACTTAGAAATACTCCTGAATCTGAAAGTAAGAGTCTTTTCTCTGCCTGTGATTCCTGTCTTTGAACAGGTTCCTGCTTCTGTCTGGTTGGAGACTTTGTGAAGCGTCACTCCAGGCTCAGGTGTGTGGTCAAAGAGCGCTACGGAGGTGAGTACGGCTCTCTAAGAGCTACGAATGAATCTGGATCTCCTCTTGTGTCCTAAATTAAAGCTGTACAGTGCTGAAGAAATGCAGGTGTGAATCAGTGTCAATAACCAACAACTATCTGCAACTGGAAGACTAATCACATCTGGAATTCATCTCCACAGAAAAGACCCAGTTAGCTCCAGTCCTAAAAACGTGAATTACTCTCCACTTTACTTGTTTCCTCGCTGGGTTGTGGGTGTTGTTGATAACAAGCTTAGGTTAAGTAGCCCAGCGAGAGCTTCCAGAGCCAGAGAGACACGAGAGGCCCGCTCTCCTCGTATCTCCACGGCCCATCAGCAGCCCCTGACCCCTGACCCCCTGCCAGCTTTCCCTGGGAGCGGCAGGGCTGCCTCTGTCTGTCAGGTTCATACGAGAAGCTGGATGTTCGGCTGGTTTGGCCTCCGGGGGGGAGGGTGGGTGATGGTGACACATCCACTCATCAGCTCCAGCACAGGGCCAATTAGACCTGGTCACTCAGGGTCAGGGGTGGGTGGGGCTGGGGCAGAGGTGGGGGGGGCTGGGGCAGAGGCTGGGGAGGGGCAGAGGCTGGGGGGGGGGGGCAGAGGCTGGGGGGGTCACTAACTTGAGCACTGCAGCTACGTCATGAAAAACACAGAATGGAACATGGCGTGAACGCAGTCTGAGAGAAAAGAGAAACTGTAGATAAATTCGTTGGTTGGTTTTAAAGTGATTCAGGAAGCGGGTCAGGAAGCGGGTTTGAAAGTTGAAACAGAAACGAGATGGATGCAGCCTACAGCTTGAGACTGCGGTCCCTTCTCCTTGTCTTGAGTTACATTTGTTGTGCTTTATTGATGGCCACTACCCACAATTTATACCAAAGCTGATAAAACCATCAGATCACTCTGGCCCACTTCCTGAAAGACATGACACTGATGTTACATGCTAGCCGTTCTCATGCGTCATAAACCCAGGATCTCAGCAGTGATCTGTCATCTCGTCTTCGGGGTGATGGGTGGTGAGGAGCTGGGGTGTGCTGATGGCCCCTCCATGCTCCACAGTTCCTCTGGTTCAGACGGGAGTTCTCCAGTGCACAGCCCTCCTTATTAACCAGTAAAGCCTCTCTGATTCCTCTCCCTCCTCCAGAGTTGCGTGTGTTTCCTGAGCGGTATGTCGTGTGTGCGAGCCGTCCAGAGGAAGCCAAGACCTTCCGTGGTAACCCGAGCCAGGCCGCGGTGAGTGCTGTTTATACTCCCCATTTCCTCTTTCAGTCGCCTGGCGAAAAGAAAAAAAATCGCTCTGCACGGGCCTGTCTGTTATTGAAGGGATGCGCCGCCAGATTGTGCTCTCACTGTGTATGCTGCACCATGTTTACACAGTCTGCCAGATTGTGCTCTCACTGTATATGCTGCACCATGTTTACACAGTCTGCCAGATTTTGCTCTCACTGTATATGCTGCACCATGTTTACACAGTCTGCCAGATTGTGCTCTCACTGTATATGCTGCACCATGTTTACACAGTCAGGACCCTAACCTGCCTTCCTGTTTCCGGCCCAGCCACACTCTCAGGGGTGGGAAGGAGGGGGGGGGGGTGTAGGGTGCAAGACTGCACGGTCACCCCCCTCAGCCCCCCCCATCCCCCCTCTCAGCCCCCCACCCCACCCCCGACACCACCACACTACAAATCCCTTCCATGTGTACATACTTGACTAATAAAGCTGATTTTTGATTCAGATTCTGATGACCTCACTCTCTACTTGGTGTCATCTATCAGATGTCTTCCGGAATTTTCTCTGATGAACCCACTCAGCTGTTCCCAGGGAACTCTGTGAGATCTGGAGGGGATCCCCACCTTGGCACAGACATCAAGGATGTTGTGTCTCTCCTGCTTGTGTGCCCTGATCAGGGCGCGGTCTCTCTCCCCAGCCCTCTGCTGTTGTTTCTCCTGGAGTCGCGTCTCTCCCCTTGGCTCCCTGTGAAAGCAGCGATTGTAATATTTTTAGTGGAGCGCTGGAGTCGTCAGGGAGAAGTTCAGATTGTGTAACAGATTTTCCAGTTGGAGAAGGCAGAGAGACTCCGTCGCTTTCCTCTCTCCAGGATGTGGTTCTCTGGGCTCGTTCTGGCGCTCTGGGCTGGAGGGGAGGGGAGAGGGAGAGGGAGGGGGAGAGAGGGAGAGGTAAGGGGTTTGGAAGGAGCTAGGGGAAGGAGAGGGGAGAGAAGAGGATAGGGGAGGGGTGGGGTAGTTGTGGTAGAGCTGATGTGACTAGCCCAACCTCGAGTGGTTTGCCAGGGGAAACATTCAAGGCAGGAGAGGGATGAAGTTTCTCACATGACAAAGCAATTAGTGCTTATTTGTTTACCTCGTTGACTCCAGTCTGATTTTTCAGAGGGAGTTTTTTGCTGTCTGTTTGCAGTCAGGCGAGTTATGAATCCAGATGAACAAATGTGGTGGAGCTGAATGACTCACAGCTGACGTGGTCCTGTTGTTGCACTATAAATGATAATGGGGTCATTTGAGTTGTTCTTCACATGTAGTCATAAGTTTACAAGGGGTCTGTTAGACCACAGCCTTCTGACAGCATTAGGACAGGGTTTGGATACCCAACATGGTTCCCAGTGATGAGGGGAATTCTAATCTTCTCGGTTTAGACCCCGACGCGTGAAACGCGTGAGAAGCCGAAACCTCCTGACACCACGGTGGAAACAGTTCTTCAAACGTTTCTGGCTGTAAAGGTCAGGGGGTCATGTTGTGAGGGGAAGTTAGGTGACATCATGGATGTCCAGTGACAGCCAGCGTCCCGCCCTCGCACCCCAGGGTGTTGCAAGTTCCTCACGGATAGGGCCTCGTTAGTCATGTCCTGGCTGGGCTGAAGGCTGGAGAGGAGGGCTTAGGACTGGAGAGGAGGACTGAGGGCTGGAGAGGAGGGTTGAGGGCTGGAGAGGAGGACTGAGAGGAGGACTGAGGGCTGGAGAGGAGGACTGAGGGCTGGAGAGGAGGGAGGAGGGGGGGGGGGGGAGGGAGGGGGAGATCCTGGGTCTTTGAGCATTGTTGTTGTTGGTCAGGCGGAGTGTGTGGAGGGCCGTCGGAGGTGCACTGCATGCTGGGATGCAGAAGGGGAGGTGCACTGCATGCTGGGATGCAGAAGGGGAGGTGCACTGCATGCTGGGATGCGGAAGGTTGGATCAAAGGCATAGCAGATGTGTTTTCGGGCCCCCTGTTCTCCCCTGGAAGAGCCTGAGTGTTTACTCATAACCTCAGCCCTGCTCCTCAGCCCTGCTCCTCAGCCCAGCTCCTCAGCCCTGCTCCTCAGCCCTGCTCCTCAGCCCAGCTCCTCAGCCTTGCTCCTCAGCCCAGCTCCTCATCCCTGCTCCTCAGCCCTGCTCCTCAGCCCTGCTCCTCAGCCCAGCTCCTCAGCCCAGCTCCTCAGCCCAGCTCCTCAGCCCTGCTCCTCAGCCCAGCTCCTCATCCCTGTTCCTCAGCCCAGCTCCTCAGCCCAGCTCCTCATCCCTGCTCCTCAGCCCAGCTCCTCATCCCTGCTCCTCGACCCTGCTCCTCAGCCGTGCTCCTCAGCCCTGCTCCTCAGCCCTGCTCCTCAGCCCTGCTCCTCATCCCTGCTCCTCGACCCTGCTCCTCAGCCCAGCTCCTCAGCCCAGCTCCTCAGCCCAGCTCCTCATGCCTAACCCCACCCATGGACCCACCCAGGCCCAGTTAGTGAATGGTATCAAATCCAATCAGATGTATTTGTAGAGCCCATTTTACAAGCAATGTCACAGAGGGCTTCGCATACGCCTATAAGAACTAATTATAATATTTTTTGAACCTTAAGAAAAAACGTATTTTCCCCCCAAAATGTCCCCAAACGAATTTGTTACAAACGTTTTTGCAACCTTTAGAATTTGTATTTCTTTATTTCTAAAAATGTTGAAAAACTTTTTTTCATTTTTTTTTTTTTTTTTTTTTTCAAAAGTTTCAAAAAAGACACAACACCAACATACCCAAACAGACAGACGTTTGTTTTTGTTCATCTTCGCAGATGAATCGTCTTTCAGGGAGAAGGCTTTGAGTAGAGTGGAACAGATTATCTTCCTCTCTGTCAGAAGATCCCGTCAGTCTTTTATATTCTGGTCTGTGTTCCTGCATGTTGGTTGACTTTGTCAGGTTCACACAAACTGAGGATGTTTTCTTTGTGACTGCTTATGTGAGTTTTAATACCGAGGTTGATGAACAGAACATAGATTCACCGAGAACAGCCTAGATTCACCCTTCTCCAAGAACAGCTACGCAACATTCTCAATGTTCTGTGGTGTTGTGTTTGTGTACCTAGTTTACCTAGTTTCCTGTGTGCTGGTGGCAGGGCTGTGTGTGTGTGCTGGTGGCAGGGCTGTGTGTGTGTTGGTGGCAGGGCTGTGTGTGTGTGTGCTGGTGGCAGGGCTGTGTGTGTGCTGGTGGCAGGGCTGTGTGTGTGTGTTGGTGGCAGGGCTGTGTGTGTGCTGGTGGCAGGGCTGTGTGTGTGCTGGTGGCAGGGCTGTGTGTGTGTTGGTGGCAGGGCTGTGTGTGTGCTGGTGGCAGGGCTGTGTGTGTGCTGGTGGCAGGGCTGTGTGTGTGCTGGTGGCAGGGCTGTGTGTGTGCTGGTGGCAGGGCTGTGTGTGTGCTGGTGGCAGGGCTGTGTGTGTGTTGGTGGCAGGGCTGTGTGTGTGTTGGTGGCAGGGCTGTGTGTGTGTGCTGGTGGCAGGGCTGTGTGTGTGTGTTGGTGGCAGGGCTGTGTGTGTGTGCTGGTGGCAGGGCTGTGTGTGTGTTGGTGGCAGGGCTGTGTGTGTGTTGGTGGCAGGGCTGTGTGTGTGTTGGTGGCAGGGCTGTGTGTGTGTGCTGGTGGCAGGGCTGTGTGTGTGTGTTGGTGGCAGGGCTGTGTGTGTGTGCTGGTGGCAGGGCTGTGTGTGTGTTGGTGGCAGGGCTGTGTGTGTGTTGGTGGCAGGGCTGTGTGTGTGCTGGTGGCAGGGCTGTGTGTGTGCTGGTGGCAGGGCTGTGTGTGTGCTGGTGGCAGGGCTGTGTGTGTGCTGGTGGCAGGGCTGTGTGTGTGTGCTGGTGGCAGGGCTGTGTGTGTGTTGGTGGCAGGGCTGTGTGTGTGCTGGTGGCAGGGCTGTGTGTGTGTGCTGGTGGCAGGGCTGTGTGTGTGTGCTGGTGGCAGGGCTGTGTGTGTGTTGGTGGCAGGGCTGTGTGTGTGTGCTGGTGGCAGGGCTGTGTGTGTGTGCTGGTGGCAGGGCTGTGTGTGTGTGTTGGTGGCAGGGCTGTGTGTGTGTGTTGGTGGCAGGGCTGTGTGTGTGCTGGTGGCAGGGCTGTGTGTGTGTGTTGGTGGCAGGGCTGTGTGTGTGCTGGTGGCAGGGCTGTGTGTGTGTTGGTGGCAGGGCTGTGTGTGTGCTGGTGGCAGGGCTGTGTGTGTGTGCTGGTGGCAGGGCTGTGTGTGTGTGTTGGTGGCAGGGCTGTGTGTGTGTGTTGGTGGCAGGGCTGTGTGTGTGCTGGTGGCAGGGCTGTGTGTGTGCTGGTGGCAGGGCTGTGTGTGTGTTGGTGGCAGGGCTGTGTGTGTGCTGGTGGCAGGGCTGTGTGTGTGCTGGTGGCAGGGCTGTGTGTGTGTGTTGGTGGCAGGGCTGTGTGTGTGTGCTGGTGGCAGGGCTGTGTGTGTGTTGGTGGCAGGGCTGTGTGTGTGCTGGTGGCAGGGCTGTGTGTGTGTGTTGGTGGCAGGGCTGTGTGTGTGTGCTGGTGGCAGGGCTGTGTGTGTGCTGGTGGCAGGGCTGTGTGTGTGCTGGTGGCAGGGCTGTGTGTGTGTGCTGGTGGCAGGGCTGTGTGTGTGTTGGTGGCAGGGCTGTGTGTGTGTTGGTGGCAGGGCTGTGTGTGTGTGCTGGTGGCAGGGCTGTGTGTGTGCTGGTGGCAGGGCTGTGTGTGTGTGCTGGTGGCAGGGCTGTGTGTGTGCTGGTGGCAGGGCTGTGTGTGTGTTGGTGGCAGGGCTGTGTGTGTGCTGGTGGCAGGGCTGTGTGTGTGTGCTGGTGGCAGGGCTGTGTGTGTGCTGGTGGCAGGGCTGTGTGTGTGCTGGTGGCAGGGCTGTGTGTGTGCTGGTGGCAGGGCTGTGTGTGTGCTGGTGGCAGGGCTGTGTGTGTGCTGGTGGCAGGGCTGTGTGTGTGTGTTGGTGGCAGGGCTGTGTGTGTGTGCTGGTGGCAGGGCTGTGTGTGTGCTGGTGGCAGGGCTGTGTGTGTGTTGGTGGCAGGGCTGTGTGTGTGCTGGTGGCAGGGCTGTGTGTGTGTGCTGGTGGCAGGGCTGTGTGTGTGCTGGTGGCAGGGCTGTGTGTGTGCTGGTGGCAGGGCTGTGTGTGTGTGCTGGTGGCAGGGCTGTGTGTGTGTGCTGGTGGCAGGGCTGTGTGTGTGTGTTGGTGGCAGGGCTGTGTGTGTGTTGGTGGCAGGGCTGTGTGTGTGTGCTGGTGGCAGGGCTGTGTGTGTGCTGGTGGCAGGGCTGTGTGTGTGTGTTGGTGGCAGGGCTGTGTGTGTGTGCTGGTGGCAGGGCTGTGTGTGTGCTGGTGGCAGGGCTGTGTGTGTGTGCTGGTGGCAGGGCTGTGTGTGTGTGTTGGTGGCAGGGCTGTGTGTGTGCTGGTGGCAGGGCTGTGTGTGTGCTGGTGGCAGGGCTGTGTGTGTGCTGGTGGCAGGGCTGTGTGTGTGTTGGTGGCAGGGCTGTGTGTGTGTTGGTGGCAGGGCTGTGTGTGTGTTGGTGGCAGGGCTGTGTGTGTGTGCTGGTGGCAGGGCTGTGTGTGTGTGCTGGTGGCAGGGCTGTGTGTGTGTGCTGGTGGCAGGGCTGTGTGTGTGTGCTGGTGGCAGGGCTGTGTGTGTGCTGGTGGCAGGGCTGTGTGTGTGTGCTGGTGGCAGGGCTGTGTGTGTGCTGGTGGCAGGGCTGTGTGTGTGCTGGTGGCAGGGCTGTGTGTGTGTGCTGGTGGCAGGGCTGTGTGTGTGTGCTGGTGGCAGGGCTGTGTGTGTGTGTTGGTGGCAGGGCTGTGTGTGTGTTGGTGGCAGGGCTGTGTGTGTGTGCTGGTGGCAGGGCTGTGTGTGTGCTGGTGGCAGGGCTGTGTGTGTGCTGGTGGCAGGGCTGTGTGTGTGCTGGTGGCAGGGCTGTGTGTGTGCTGGTGGCAGGGCTGTGTGTGTGCTGGTGGCAGGGCTGTGTGTGTGTTGGTGGCAGGGCTGTGTGTGTGCTGGTGGCAGGGCTGTGTGTGTGCTGGTGGCAGGGCTGTGTGTGTGCTGGTGGCAGGGCTGTGTGTGTGTGCTGGTGGCAGGGCTGTGTGTGTGTGCTGGTGGCAGGGCTGTGTGTGTGTTGGTGGCAGGGCTGTGTGTGTGTTGGTGGCAGGGCTGTGTGTGTGCTGGTGGCAGGGCTGTGTGTGTGCTGGTGGCAGGGCTGTGTGTGTGCTGGTGGCAGGGCTGTGTGTGTGCTGGTGGCAGGGCTGTGTGTGTGCTGGTGGCAGGGCTGTGTGTGTGTTGGTGGCAGGGCTGTGTGTGTGCTGGTGGCAGGGCTGTGTGTGTGTGCTGGTGGCAGGGCTGTGTGTGTGTTGGTGGCAGGGCTGTGTGTGTGTGCTGGTGGCAGGGCTGTGTGTGTGTGCTGGTGGCAGGGCTGTGTGTGTGCTGGTGGCAGGGCTGTGTGTGTGCTGGTGGCAGGGCTGTGTGTGTGCTGGTGGCAGGGCTGTGTGTGTGCTGGTGGCAGGGCTGTGTGTGTGTGTTGGTGGCAGGGCTGTGTGTGTGTGTTGGTGGCAGGGCTGTGTGTGTGTGTTGGTGGCAGGGCTGTGTGTGTGCTGGTGGCAGGGCTGTGTGTGTGTGTTGGTGGCAGGGCTGTGTGTGTGCTGGTGGCAGGGCTGTGTGTGTGTTGGTGGCAGGGCTGTGTGTGTGCTGGTGGCAGGGCTGTGTGTGTGTTGGTGGCAGGGCTGTGTGTGTGTTGGTGGCAGGGCTGTGTGTGTGCTGGTGGCAGGGCTGTGTGTGTGCTGGTGGCAGGGCTGTGTGTGTGTTGGTGGCAGGGCTGTGTGTGTGCTGGTGGCAGGGCTGTGTGTGTGCTGGTGGCAGGGCTGTGTGTGTGTTGGTGGCAGGGCTGTGTGTGTGTGCTGGTGGCAGGGCTGTGTGTGTGTTGGTGGCAGGGCTGTGTGTGTGTGTTGGTGGCAGGGCTGTGTGTGTGCTGGTGGCAGGGCTGTGTGTGTGCTGGTGGCAGGGCTGTGTGTGTGTGCTGGTGGCAGGGCTGTGTGTGTGTGCTGGTGGCAGGGCTGTGTGTGTGCTGGTGGCAGGGCTGTGTGTGTGTGCTGGTGGCAGGGCTGTGTGTGTGTTGGTGGCAGGGCTGTGTGTGTGTGTTGGTGGCAGGGCTGTGTGTGTGCTGGTGGCAGGGCTGTGTGTGTGCTGGTGGCAGGGCTGTGTGTGTGTTGGTGGCAGGGCTGTGTGTGTGCTGGTGGCAGGGCTGTGTGTGTGCTGGTGGCAGGGCTGTGTGTGTGTGCTGGTGGCAGGGCTGTGTGTGTGTGCTGGTGGCAGGGCTGTGTGTGTGCTGGTGGCAGGGCTGTGTGTGTGCTGGTGGCAGGGCTGTGTGTGTGTGCTGGTGGCAGGGCTGTGTGTGTGTGCTGGTGGCAGGGCTGTGTGTGTGTGTTGGTGGCAGGGCTGTGTGTGTGTTGGTGGCAGGGCTGTGTGTGTGTGCTGGTGGCAGGGCTGTGTGTGTGCTGGTGGCAGGGCTGTGTGTGTGCTGGTGGCAGGGCTGTGTGTGTGCTGGTGGCAGGGCTGTGTGTGTGTGCTGGTGGCAGGGCTGTGTGTGTGTTGGTGGCAGGGCTGTGTGTGTGTGCTGGTGGCAGGACTGTGTGTGTGCTGGTGGCAGGGCTGTGTGTGTGCTGGTGGCAGGGCTGTGTGTGTGCTGGTGGCAGGGCTGTGTGTGTGTGCTGGTGGCAGGGCTGTGTGTGTGTTGGTGGCAGGGCTGTGTGTGTGCTGGTGGCAGGGCTGTGTGTGTGCTGGTGGCAGGGCTGTGTGTGTGCTGGTGGCAGGGCTGTGTGTGTGTTGGTGGCAGGGCTGTGTGTGTGCTGGTGGCAGGGCTGTGTGTGTGTGCTGGTGGCAGGGCTGTGTGTGTGCTGGTGGCAGGGCTGTGTGTGTGCTGGTGGCAGGGCTGTGTGTGTGGTGGTGGCAGGGCTGTGTGTGTGCTGGTGGCAGGGCTGTGTGTGTGTGCTGGTGGCAGGGCTGTGTGTGTGCTGGTGGCAGGGCTGTGTGTGTGTGCTGGTGGCAGGGCTGTGTGTGTGCTGGTGGCAGGGCTGTGTGTGTGGTGGTGGCAGGGCTGTGTGTGTGCTGGTGGCAGGGCTGTGTGTGTGCTGGTGGCAGGGCTGTGTGTGTGTTGGTGGCAGGGCTGTGTGTGTGCTGGTGGCAGGGCTGTGTGTGTGTTGGTGGCAGGGCTGTGTGTGTGTGTTGGTGGCAGGGCTGTGTGTGTGTGCTGGTGGCAGGGCTGTGTGTGTGCTGGTGGCAGGGCTGTGTGTGTGTTGGTGGCAGGGCTGTGTGTGTGCTGGTGGCAGGGCTGTGTGTGTGTGCTGGTGGCAGGGCTGTGTGTGTGCTGGTGGCAGGGCTGTGTGTGTGCTGGTGGCAGGGCTGTGTGTGTGTGCTGGTGGCAGGGCTGTGTGTGTGTGCTGGTGGCAGGGCTGTGTGTGTGTGTTGGTGGCAGGGCTGTGTGTGTGTTGGTGGCAGGGCTGTGTGTGTGTGCTGGTGGCAGGGCTGTGTGTGTGCTGGTGGCAGGGCTGTGTGTGTGGTGGTGGCAGGGCT
This sequence comes from Osmerus mordax, assembly GCF_038355195.1. Classification (NCBI taxonomy): domain Eukaryota; kingdom Metazoa; phylum Chordata; class Actinopteri; order Osmeriformes; family Osmeridae; genus Osmerus; species Osmerus mordax. Next base: position 21,348,500 of record NC_090054.1, on the reverse strand, counting down.
GTGTGTGTGCTGGTGGCAGGGCTGTGTGTGTGCTGGTGGCAGGGCTGTGTGTGTGTTGGTGGCAGGGCTGTGTGTGTGCTGGTGGCAGGGCTGTGTGTGTGTTGGTGGCAGGGCTGTGTGTGTGTGCTGGTGGCAGGGCTGTGTGTGTGTTGGTGGCAGGGCTGTGTGTGTGTGCTGGTGGCAGGGCTGTGTGTGTGTGCTGGTGGCAGGGCTGTGTGTGTGTGCTGGTGTGTGTGTGTGTGTGTGTGTGTGTGTGTGGAGACCAACTCCAGTAAAACCTCTCCAAGTTGTTCCCATGGAAACCAAAGCACCGTGTTTCCACAATCATTTTAATGCCTTGAGGTACGCAGGAAAATCAAATCAGACATCAGAACTAAAAGTAAACGTTTGGGCGTTGATATAAATGGCGTCTCAACAGCCCCGGGCTGGAAACTGTGACAACAAGGAAATGCCAAACCAAACAATCTGACTATGTTTTCAGATAACTGTCTCTGACTGACTGTAGCGTAGCCTTCCCATCCAGGCTGTTGCTGTGGAAACACAGAGATTCAGATGCTCAACATGGTGGAGGAAGAGACAGCTAGCGTGCTAACATCTCTCCTCAGGACGCCATGTGAATCCAGCTAGCATGCTAACATCTTTCCTCAGGACGCCATGTGAATCCAGCTAGCGTGCTAACATCTCTCCTCAGGACGCCATGTGAATCCAGCTAGCGTGCTAACATCTCTCCTCAGGACACCATGTGAATCCAGCTAGCGTGCTAACATCTCTCCTCAGGACGCCATCTGAATCCAGCTAGCGTGCTAACATCTCTCCTCAGGACGCCATCTGAATCCAGCTAGCGTGCTAACATCTCTCCTCAGGACGCCGCCACAGCCGCAGTCGGGGGAGCAGTCTGTCAGAGGACATCAGGGCATTTTCTTTAAACTCTTCCAAGAAAAAAGATAGATAACCGACATCTTCTTTCCATCTCAACCGTCTTATCTCGTGAAAGTGCTCTCTCCCTGCGTTTATACCGTCTCATTCTGGTCTGTTCTTCTTGAAGTTGTGTCCAGTGGGGATCCATTTTAACAGGAGCCTGGCTATGAGGCGCAGGATTAATGTCCTTTTAAACCTAATGATTTATCATTTCTTTCTCATATGCCACCCTTATCAGTGCTGTGTCTGACAGCCAGATTAGCTTTCAGCAGTTTATGGTGGAGGACTGGAGGGCTGGAGCGCTGGGGGACTGGAGGGCTGGAGCGCTGGAGGGCTGGAGCGCTGGAGGGCTGGGGGACTGGAGGGCTGGAGCGCTGGGGGACTGGAGGGCTGGAGCGCTGGGGGACTGGAGGGCTGGAGTGTTGGGGGACTGGAGGGCTGGAGCGCTGGGGGACTGGAGGGCTGGAGCGTTGGGGGGCTGGAGCGCTGGGGGACTGGAGGGCTGGAGCGCTGGGGGACTGGAGGGCTAGAGCGCTGGGGGACTGGAGGGCTGGAGCGTTGGGGGACTGGAGGGCTAGAGCGCTGGGGGACTGGAGGGCTGGAGGGCTGGGGGACTGGAGGGCTGGAGCGCTGGAGGGCTGGAGAGCTGGGGGACTGGAGGGCTGGAGAGCTGGAGGGCTTTAGGACTGGGGGGCTGGACAGGCTGTACCTACATGTTGGTTCACAGGCGCAGCTCTGTGTTTGTGTGCGTTTGTGGAGGGAAGCAGGCAGGCAGACTGGCTGGTTGTTGAGGTTACAGGCTGGTTGTTGAGGTTATACGATGGTTTACAGGCTGGTTGTTGAGGTTACAGGCTGGTTGTTGAGGTTACAGGCTGGTTACAGGCTGGTTGTTGAGGTTACAGGCTGGTTGTTGAGGTTACAGGCTGGTTGTTGAGGTTACAGGCTTGTTACAGGCTAGTTGTGGCTGTGGATTCTGTCCAGCCATGAGAAGTGTGCATCATTCCTCAGCAGATTACAGTCTCAGTTCCCACACTGCTGACTGCCTGAGCCACACAGCTCGTGACTATTATTCAATTTCACAACATACGTTGCTGCTCTCTCTCTTTCTCTCTTTCTCTCTTTCTCTCTCTTTCTCTCTCTCTCTCTCTCTCTCTCTCTCTCTCTCTCTCTCTCTCTCTCTCTCTCTCTCTTTCTCTCCCTCTCTTTCCCTCTCAATCTCTCTCTCTTTTTCTTTCCCTTCTTGATCTGTCTCTAATTTCTCTATATTTTTCACACTGCCCCCCCTCCCCTCCTTCCTCTCCCCCTCTCCCTTCCATTTACAGCTTTCTCCTCTCTCTATCTCTGCGCGTGTCTCCAGTTCTGTGTAGTGATGTCGTGCAGGAACTCTTCAGGAACAGACAGGCCTGTCAGTTTCCCAGAGAGCCTTCTTCCAGCCTGCTTGTTGTTTTTTCTTTCAAGTTGATTTTCAAACTGTTTTTCTACATATTAAACAGTTTAGAATACATATCAAGGCATTGCAATGCAAATAGGGCTCCCACATCTTCCTACGATTTGTTGTTTGTCTGTGTGTGTGTCTTTGCGTGTGTGTTCCCTGAACCACCCAGTCATGGTTTTGGGTAGTGGGGAACAGAGGCAGATCTTCAACCCACTCTTTGACGTGGCTCCATTTCCACACAAAGGCCGTCCTGTGAGGAACTTCCTGTGTGAGGATTCCTGTGTCTGTGGGCACGCTGCATACACTACTGAGGCCAGGGATGCTAGTCTGGGGGGGGGGTCTTCTGTACGGTCTCTCTCTTAAACCGCTTTCTCGATTTTTTAATCAAATTTCGATTCAATACATGCTTACATTTGATTCCAGTTTGCTGTTTAGTGTTACTTGTTTCTATTTGACTGTGATAGGCAGTTAAGCGTTGAAGAAAAACATCAGACTGAAATGAATAGTTTTTCTTATGAAATTTGTGAATTGATATGAATCGCTAGAAGAATTGAATTGATCGATTTCCCCCCTAATATTTAATGTTCTAGGTCACAGTTAGGGAGCCATCTGATCAGCACTAACAGGCAGGTGGAGGGAAGAGGCACTGGAGCATCTATGGAGACAGGAATGCACTGTGGCACATCAATTTACTGTTTTCATTTGCATGCCGAGCACTGGATATCATAACCTTAAGTCTTTTTTGGACATATACTACTTCCTTATAGTTGCAGATCAATCAAGTGCTTCTTTGGCAGGCGTTTATTAAGTCAATCCCTCCAAGAAACAAACTAGTTTCAAGTTTGCTTCCCTTAAATCTATTGCCGAGCGTCGGTGGATTTGAGGTGCCTGCGTGTCTTACATGATGACAGCTGTTTGCTGTTGAGCCAAACCTTTCCAGAGGAAGCCAGAAATAATATTTTTTGTTTACGTTCATTTCTTGTTTGTCCTTTTCAGACTGAGCCGATCGAACAAAGCAGGTCCGAGTATTTTTCCAGACCGGGAGAAACCCAAGCGTTGTTAAACAGTTCCACAATAACAAAGAGAACTGCCCTTCAAAAGATGTAAGTATGATCTAATGCAGAACTTTCCAGCCCCACAAGACAGGATAATAACACAGGAACAGATAGTGCACGATAATCTCCCCTGTACCATGTTTCAGAGCCAGGCAAGCTAGCACTCGGCCAAAGCCCTGTGGGTCTACTCAGGGAAAACAGAGACCAGCCCCTGGAGATCAGAGAGAGGAGAGACCAGCCCCTGGAGAGCAGAGAGAGGAGAAACCAGGCCCTGGAGATCAGAGAGTGGAGAGACCAGGCCCTGGAGATCAGAGAGTGGAGAGACCAGGCCCTGGAGATCAGAGAGTGGAGAGACCAGCCCCTGGTGAGCAGAGAGAGGAGAGACCAGGCCCTGGAGATCAGAGAGTGGAGAGACCAGGCCCTGGAGGGCATAGACCCAGACAGGTGAAGTTAATGACCACAGTGACGGTACACCAGTCTGTGGTGGCGCCATGCCTCACCCAGCCCAGTGCGGAGCTCAGAGGTGTGGAAGAGCGGCGCCTGGCAGAGGTGGAGCAGCCCAGGGACACCCTCACAGACCAAGGGGAGGCCTGGGAAGCTGGCCAGAAGCAGAGGCAACACGGTGGTGAGCCAGTGTCTCCACACTCCAAACCCAGCAGGAGTAAGAGGGGCAAACCCAGCCCCCCTGGAGGAGCCCCTCGCCTGCAGAGAGCCAAGAGAGCGTGCCCCGAAGCCCCTCCAGACCCCTCCACATAGGAGCCTGGAGCGCAAATACACCCGGCCCAATTCTCCTCAGGGCTGTCCTTCCACCAGCCTCTCCCTCCGCCCGCCTCTTCCCCAGGCCGGGGCCCCGTCCCTGGCCATCCCTGCCCCACAGCGCCCTGAAACCACACTGGAAGTGGAGCTGCTTACTCCAGGGAAACAGGCCCGACGGCTCCCCCTCACAAGCAATAACACGGAGCAGACAAACCAAAACAGGCTGGCCACAAGTCTGAGAGGTCTATCTGTCAAGCCCGCATCCTCGACATCCTCTATTAGTTCCAGATCCACAGGCGGAGGGGAGGGGAGGGGGGGGGGGGGCGAGCCAGGAACGTGGAGATTACGCCGGCAGAGGAGGCCCTGAGGAGGGAGGGCGGAGAGAGAGGAGACTGACGCCAGGGAGATGAGACGCTGTTAGCTCTCGGCTCTGCGTCCGTCTCAGACCTGCTCTCGTGGAGAGAGATGAACACATGGAGATACTGCTGGTTCCTCTGTTTGACTCTCTCTCTTCTCCCCTCTCTCTCTCCCTGCCTCTTCCCTATATCTTTTCTTCTCTCTCCCTCTCTTCCTCCCTCTCGCTGTCTCATCTCCTGTGTTTGTGTGTCAGGCAGAGAGAGAAATTAAATGCTCAACATATTGTGCCAATTGACATTTGACTTATGTATTGTCAAATAGTTGTCGTGGCTCCAGTAAAGAATCTCTCCACCCAAAGGCAGAACATAAAGAATCACACGAATGAACCTTCTAACTGAAGTTTAGATTCGGGTTTGTGTTAAAAGATTTGTGATGTTCAGCCATGCGGGAGCCAGGTCATGCGTCACCGGGCTGAACGCGTCCTCTCTCCTCTCAGACTCGTGTGATTGATTCCTGTGTGTTTCCAGATTCACTTCATCACCCACATTGTTTTCTAACTCATGTTGGAGCCTTCACAAGCGTTGCTACGTTCCCAGTGCTTGCGTGCTCCAGTTCTGTTGAGCAACAAGCTAATCTGTCTGTTAGGAGGGCTCGAAGTTTCAGTTACAGTGTTGCTACGGACTCCAAACAACTATGTTGAAACATCCCATGCATTTGACAATTATAGGTAATGGTTGTGTTTATGGTGGTAGTGTGCATTTATTTAGCTCTGCACCCCTCCTCCACCCACCCCTTCCCTCCTCCCCCACCACCCCTACGCCTTCCTCCTCCGCCCTCACCCCCTCCCTGATCCTTCAGGAGGAGGATCTAGAATAACTCTCCAAGCCACTGGGATAGTCACTCTTGATTTATCTGTTTTATTTGCATGGAAATATTTTTTCCCCCCCCAATGTTTTTAATAAAGATGTTTTTCCCTGTGAAAACAGTCACTGTTTCTAAATGGAAATCTGCAGTTCAAACAGGATTTAAAGTCCATTTTCAACCAATTTCTTTACTGATGTCACCATGCCGACTACCAGAGCAAGCTTTGGGTAGGTTCACCACGGCAGCCCCCCAATGTTTTTAATAAAGATGTTTTTCCCTGTGAAAACAGTCACTGTTTCTAAATGGAAATCTGCAGTTCAAACAGGATTTAAAGTCCATTTTCAACCAATTTCTTTACTGATGTCACCATGCCGACTACCAGAGCAAGCTTTGGGTAGGTTCACCACGGCAGAAAGGTTAACCTCACAACCGCCTCTCATGACACCACGGTGACAGCGAGACACGTTTGACCGAGTCACCGGCCCAACTCATCTTGAGAGGATCGTCATGACAACCTCCGGTGAACGACAAAGCTGATGATTCAAGCACTGACCTTGGCTGACGCCACCAAAAAAGCTACCTCTCTCCCCCTCCACCCCCCTCTCTCCCCCTCCACCCCCGTCTCTCCCCCTCTCTCCTCCTCCACCCCCCTCTCCTCCTCCACCCCCCTCTCTCCCACTCTCCTCCTCCATCCCCCTATCTCCCCCTCCACCCCCCTCTCTCCTCCTCCACCCCCTTCTCTCCCCCTCTCCTCCTCCACCCCCCCTCTCCTCCTCCACCCCCCTCTCTCCTCCTCCACCCCCCTCTCTCCTCCTCCACCCCCCTCTCTCCCTCTCTCCTCCTCCACCCCCCTCTCCCCCTCACTCTTCTTCCACCCCTCTCTCCTCCCTTTCTCTCCCTCTCACTCTTCCTCCTTCCCCCTCTCTCCTCCCTTACTCTCTCTCCCCCCCCCCCTCCTAGGTGTCTTAAGTGCAGGGTGAAATCTGAGCCGGAGCGATCCTTCTGACAACAGACCTCTACATCCAATTCTGCCCTTATCGAGGGAGAGACAAGATGGAGGATTAGTGAAACTGACCCCGCTCTGCTAACTCCTAATGTGGTTAAGATAATTCTCAAGAGGTGTTGATAATCTGCAGCCTTGGTTTTAATCCTTTTAAAGAGCTTCTGTAGAAGACTGGGTCTTAACACGGCCTCAGTACTTCACCACAGTCCAGTCCTCACAGTCTGGCTGTGTCACAGATCACTACCCCACACCAGTCCTACTGCCTCCCAGCACCAGGAGGTATTTCTGTCACAATGTCGGTCTTTAGAACGCAGAGGATGGGTGTACAACGTCCTCGAATCAGATGAGCTGGAAACATCCTGACGGAGGCATCAGCGTCTGAGATCTGTCCGGCGGGCTTTCCCACGCCCGCTGCAGACTAACCCTTTCATCTGCTCTGACTCACTGAACAGACTCTTCCACAGAAGAAAGGCCACAATGTCAGTTTAATTTCTCTTTTCGTACAAAACATTTAATAAATATGACTTTCAAAACAAAATATTGTCAAATCAACACAAATAATTCTCAAGTTCATTACACAAAGAGTCAAAAGGGGACAATGTTGCCAAGATCTCAAAAGTGGAACAAATGAGAAAAAACATGTTTGTCTTTTTGTCGTTTTTTTTTTTTTTTTTAAGAGCCTTATTTAAAGAAAATGCACAGAAAGAAAGACCTAATTCAAAGCAGTCTGATGTGGTTCTACAGTGTCGCCTTCACCTCCTACTGTTCAAGTATTCATGGTCTAGCTTATGACAGTACGCTGACTAGAGCAGAGGATTCTGGTTGGACATGTTGCTGTGTGTGAACTGCCATCTGAGCTGGCAGCTTTGGCCATTTAACTTTCTCACAAGTTCGTGGGTTTCTTTATGAGCTTCTAAACATGGTTTAGTTCCCTTAATAGTTTGTTTATCTGTGGCAAGCAATATGTCTGCCACAACGTTGAGACTCAGAGCAGCATTTATCCTTGTTTGGTATTGGACTCTACCTAACTTGACTTAATTGTAATGTCTTGGCAAAATGGATTCTGTAGAAAGAGATTCTGAAATTATATTTAAAATAATTAAAACAAATGAAAAGAAACATTTCTCTTGGGCATAAAGTGCCCGTACTTTTTCTTCTTTGAAGTTTGGCATTTTTGAAAAAAATAAAATGTCATCCAAAAGAAACAGTAAGCTTCCAAAGCTATCAAAACCTTCGAAATCTAGACATATAAATAAAAAAAGGAATGATATCTTAAGGCTCTTGATTATTAAGTTAATAAATCAAATATACACAATGATTAATACAAAAAAAATGTACATATCTACATGTTCTAGATTGACACTTAAATTCTTCATATTGGCAGCAACTGCTGTCATCGACCCCACCCTCCCAAGAGAAAACAATAATAAATAATAAAGTTTTTCTAATTTTCTGACGGTTGCTGTGGTCTAAATCTGAACAGGCCCTTCCCCAGACTGAGCTAGTGGTACACAAACTATGTAAAGCTAAAAATACTGCGCTAAAGCTTCAGATTTTATTCTTACATTTTGCCTAAATAAAATAACACTTAAGACTACTTGAAATAACAGGCACCCCAAAACCAAAATATGGGGGGGAGAGGGTCCAACTTAAAAATAAAAAATACAATAAAAACACAATTGAAATGCATGTTGTAGGGGCACAGGAAACCAGTTTTGCTGTGAAATGTGAAACACAGCTCCCAGTTCTCCAGCCAACCAAAGCAACCTACTCCGCCAGTGTAAGCCAGCTTGTCAAAACTTAAATTAACACAGGGAATCTATGTGAACAACAACCACTGGGGGTCAAGAATAGGACAACAGTTAAAGAACACGAATCCCAGAATGTTCCTCCGATTCCCCGACGTGAACATCTGCGAGGGCGAGGGGCCTGGTTGCACAGCAACGCGGCTGCCTGCTATACGATGTACTCCATCCTGTTGGAGCTGTGTGTGTTCTCCAGGGCCCTGTTGTCCTGCTTGTTAGTCCAGTTTGGGTGTTTGGGGGGCGAGGGGCGGGACGCGGCCGTCTGCTCCTCCTTCTCCACCAGCGTGTACGCTGGCTGCTTAGCGAAGCGTCCCTTCTGCAGGCGCCTCTCCTCCTCCTCCCCCTCAGGGAGGTGCGTCCTTGTTTTGGCGCTGAGGGTGTTTTTGTCCTCGTAGCCCTTTCCCAGCGCCACCAGGCTGCCGTGCTTCTCGATGGGGTTCTTGATCTGGTTCAGCTGCTCGCGGACGTTGTTGGTCGTGTTGTCCTCCGTCGCCGCGGTCGACACGTTGCCGTGGCTGCTCTGTTTCCGGCGGCGACGCACACACCACAGGAAGACGGAGACCAGGATGAGGATCCACACCACGATGACGACACAGCTCACCAGTGGGATCAGGAAGTCTGGGGACACGAGACAGCCGTCACACACTGGACACACACACACACACACACACACGTAGCAGACCCTCTGACTACATAACTGCGTTAATCCTGTTCCACTAGCCTTCGCCAGATCAGTGTCAGTGCTCATGACTGATGGTTCCTGCTGCTCCTGACTGCAGAGGGTCCCTGTCACCTGCAGCACGACCTTCTGACAGGGGAAGGTCAGCCTTCAGCCTGGCTGGCCTACCAGACGACTGTCACCACGCTGATGAACGGTAGTCTAACTCCCCTGTTTCCTTAACCACAATCCAGCTGCCCTGACTTGCCGCTGTCCTGATAGGCTGCTGCCCTGGCTGGCTGCTTCCCTGGCTGGCCGCAGTTTCCTGATCTAGACCCTGGCTGTCTGCCAGGTCTGAGAAGAGCCCCGAGGTGTGTCCAGAGTCAGTTACAGTGAGAGGCCCTCTCATCTTCCTCCCCTCTGCCCCGCAGGCTGTGAGGCAGCTCCTACCGGTCTTGCTGGGGTCCAGGCCTCTTCTGCACGCGGACCTCAGCAATGGCCGTGATGATGCTGCTGTTCCCGTCCCGCTTGCCCAGGTCGATGAGCCCGCTCTGTCAGCTCCTTGATGGGGGCTCCTGCCGTCCCTCTGCTCCTCCACAGACTGCAGAGCAAACACGGACACGTCACCTCTCACGTCACCAGAGGGTAGCCACTATGACAGCCCCACCCGACACCCAGCCCCGGGCTGCAGAACAGACACTCTGGGCTGCAGCACAGAGTATCTGCAGCACAGGCACCCTCTGCAGCACAGACACTCTCTGGGGGGAGGGAGGAGGGGAGGGAAGAGGGACTCACCAGACAGACATGGATCTCGTTGCTGGCTGTCGTGGAGGGATCACAGGTCATGGAGACGGAATACTCAGACGAGAGGTTCTTCAACACGTACAGAGCCTCAGCTCCTTACAGACGTGTTCGACTGTGAGGCCCTGGAGAGGGGGAGGAGAGGGAGAGATTATTATAAATGTTCAGAGCTGTCCTGTTCCGGAGATTTCCCCCTGAGCTACTCTGGTGGGTTGTGACCACACAGAGGAATGCTCGTCTGTCTCCAGTCACGCTCGTCAGATGGCGTCTGTCTCCCTGTGTCTGTCTGTCTCCCTGTCTGTCTCCCTGTCTGTGTGTGTCTCCCTGTCTGTCTCCCCTGTCTGTGTGTGTCTCCCTGTCTGTCTCCCTGTCTGTCTCCCTGTCTGTGTGTCTGTCTCCCTGTCTGTGTGTCTATCTCCCTGTCTCCCTGTCTGTGTGTCTGTCTCCCTGTCTCCCTGTCTGTGTGTCTGTCTCCCTGTCTGTGTGTCTGTGTGTCTGTCTCCCTGTCTGTCTGTGTCTGTGTCTGTCTCCCTGTGTCTGTCTGTCTGTCTGTGTCTGTCTGTCTGTGTCTGTCTGTCTGTGTCTGTCTGTCTGTGTCTGTCTGTCTGTGTCTGTCTGTCTGTGTCTGTCTGTCTGTCTGTGTCTGTCTGTGTCTGTCTGTGTCTGTCTGTCTGTCTGTGTCTGTCTGTCTGTGTCTGTCTGTCTGTGTCTGTCTGTCTGTGTCTGTCTGTCTGTGTCTGTCTGTCTGTCTGTGTGTGTCTGTCTGTCTGTGTCTGTCTGTCTGTGTCTGTCTGTCTGTCTGTGTCTGTCTGTCTGTCTGTCTGTGTCTGTCTGTCTGTGTCTGTCTGTCTGTGTCTGTCTGTCTGTGTCTGTCTGTGTCTGTCTGTGTCTGTCTGTCTGTCTGTGTCTGTCTGTCTGTCTGTGTCTGTCTGTGTCTGTCTGTGTCTGTCTGTGTCTGTCTGTGTCTGTCTGTGTCTGTCTGTGTCTGTCTGTGTCTGTCTGTGTCTGTCTGTGTCTGTCTGTGTCTGTCTGTGTCTGTCTGTCTGTGTCTGTCTGTGTCTGTCTGTGTCTGTCTGTCTGTGTCTGTCTGTGTCTGTCTGTGTCTGTCTGTGTCTGTCTGTGGTCTGTCTGTCTGTCTGTGTCTGTCTGTGTCTGTCTGTGTCTGTCTGTCTGTCCTGTGTCTGTCCTGTCTGTGTCTGTCTGTCTGTGTCTGTCTGTCTGTCTGTGTGTGTCTGTCTGTCTGTGTCTGTCTGTCTGTGTCTGTCTGTCTGTCTGTGTCTGTCTGTCTGTCTGTGTCTGTCTGTCTGTGTCTGTCTGTCTGTGTCTGTCTGTCTGTGTCTGTCTGTGTCTGTCTGTGTCTGTCTGTCTGTCTGTGTCTGTCTGTCTGTCTGTGTCTGTCTGTGTCTGTCTGTGTCTGTCTGTGTCTGTCTGTGTCTGTCTGTGTCTGTCTGTGTCTGTCTGTGTCTGTCTGTGTCTGTCTGTCTGTGTCTGTCTGTGTCTGTCTGTGTCTGTCTGTCTGTGTCTGTATGTGTCTGTCTGTGTCTGTCTGTGTCTGTCTGTGTCTGTCTGTGTCTGTCTGTGTCTGTGTGTGTGTGTGTCTGTCTGTCTGTCTGTGTCCTGTCTGTCTGAGAGTGTTGTCTGAGAGTGTCTGTCTGAGAGTGTCTGTCTGAGAGTGTCTGTCTGAGAGTGTCTGTCTGAGAGTGTCTGTCTGAGAGTGTCTGTCTGAGGTGTCTGTCTGAGAGTGTCTGTCTGAGAGTGTCTGTCTGAGAGTGTCTGTCTGAGAGTGTCTGTCTGAGAGTGTCTGTCTGTCTGTGTGGGATGGGGTGTCTCACCCTGGTCATGGTCTCCTTGTTGAAGGTGAAGGTGATGTTGGAGCAGTTGTCTTGGTAACCGGAGGCAGGGTGGCACCTGATTGGGGAGCGGGGGGGCCAGTGTGGGGGGCCCAGCACTCCCCCTGACCCAGGCAGGGGCCCACGAAGCACAGCTCCTCTCTGACCGGCATGCAGCTCTGCCCCGACGGACAGACACCACGACCTTTAGCGCTGACCCGGCAGGACTTCGGACCACACCCCATCTGGAGGGGGGGGGGGGGGGGGGTGGGGGGGACGGACACACAGACACAGGGCGTGAGGCACAGGCAGGTCAACACACACACCAGCTAGACACACACCAGCTAGACACACACACCCAGGCAGGCAGGTCCACCTCCTCTCTCTCTGTGAAGGTGACGTACCTGGGTGCAGAGCACCTGGCCGTGGGAGCAGAAGCAGCTGTTACAGTCCTCATCCCAGCGGGTCCCGTCAGCACTGAGCCTGCCGCTAGCAGAGCAAGGTCTTCTCACCACTACACACACACACACACACACACACACACACACACACACAGAGAGAGAGAGAGAGAGAGAGAGAGAGAGAGAGAGAGAGAGAGAGAGAGAGAGAGAGAGAGAGAGAACCGTCAGCTGGGAGACCTTGTCTGTCTGTCTGTCTGTGTATATATATATATATATATATACATACACACACACACACGTCTCTGTGTGTGTGTGTGTGTGTGTGTGTGTGTGGACACGCACCCTCCTGACAGTGGGTTCCAGTCTTGTTGGGGGGACAGAGGCAGCGGTAGGCGTTGATCTCGTCCAGGCAGGTGGAGCCGGGGGCGCAGGGGACGACTGGCACTCGTTTATATCTGACGGGACAACAGGGGTCAGAGGTCAGGATAGGGTCAGGGGTCAAGGCAAGGTCACGGGCAAGGTCTCACATACCGCATC